>NW_022158792.1:0-67155 GCF_000260195.1 Fusarium odoratissimum NRRL 54006
TGGTCTATATACTAGTGAATGATAATAGCGATCAGTGAGGTTGTCGCGGGATCAGTGGTGATCGTGGTGGATCAACACTGATCGTGATGGATCATCTATGATCGTAGAGTCTTGGCACTGATCCGTTTTGTGGGGCATGTGCGTGATTGGAGGAAAATGCGGGGTACACGTGATGTAACCGCTGGGGTCGTAACACTAAGTAATTCTATAATCTCAGTAAGTTTAGCTATCTTCTTCTCTAAAGCCTTAATCCTATTCTGCGCAATCTTGGCATTATTCTTAGCATTATCTAAGAAGGTATTATACTATTCCCCTAGGTTATAAAGTTTCTTCTTAAGCTTTTTAACTTCATCTTCATAAGAACTTAGGTAGATAAGAGGGCTCTCTATTTCCTCTTTTTTATCTGTTTCTATTAGAACCTCTTATAGCTCTTCTACAAGGGGTTATACTTCTTTAGGAGGTATAATATGCTAGGTATATCCCATAGTCAAAGGGCGGCTTAGAGTAGTAGGTACTATTACATAGATATTACTTAGTATTATACAATATAGTCTAAATAAGAGCTATTAATATATAACAGTTAGGTTTCTAAATAGGTAAACTAGTTTATACTAGGTTTATATTTACAGATAATATAAGGCATAATACTAAGTAGTGCAAAGTATTATATCTCTTAATAATTAAGTAATATAGGCTAGGCTTATTAATATAAAGATGTTTTATTAATAGCTAGTAAGCTAAGTCCTATAAAAATACTAATAAATATATTCTATATACTAGTAATAGTTATATAGGAGTAATATAATATAAGGTTATTATTAGTCCTAGAATAATACGGTCCTAGAATGCCGTTATTCTTATACTTATTGGTCCTTGTCTGGTTGGTTGCTAGGGTGGAGTTTTTGTGGGGTACACGTGACGTAACCGCTGGGATTATAACATTATAAGAGGTAAAGTAAGAAAGTAGGCCTTTTTATATAGTAAACCTTCTACTACTAATATCCTATATGGATTTTAGTAGGTATATATAAAATAGCCACTAGAGTCTTAATATTATAGTTTTATTATTCCCTGCAGTCTAGGTAGCTGCTTAGCAGCTATTACAGACCCAACTTCCACAGGGTTAGGCAATATTAGGGCCTCTCGTTTAAGGCCCAATAAGAGAATTCGCAGCATATAGTAGGCCTGCCAGGGTTATCAGCAAAGGTAGTACTCTGATCCTATTTACAGGTTTAACTAGTGCCTATCTAAAGCAATAGCCGCAGGCAACAGTGTGATACTTGTATTGCTAAGGGACAGTGTTCTGCCAATACACCAAGCCCGGGCTAATTTCCCAGTACCACTGCCTAATTACGATCTTAGTCTCGAAGAACAGTCTCAGTGTTGAATCTCTGAAGTCTGTCTAAACTCCATAGCAGCCTCGACAGTCTAGGAGGCGGCTGTCGAAAGCCACAATTACCCTGTATATACCCCTTACCGGCGTGCATTGACTCAGGCCAAGCTATGTTAATCGCAAATGAGAGTTATAGATCTGCACAAAGAAACTGTGGCCTGCCTGACTGTTTGGGGTCCTTTCGGGATGTTTGCATAAGGCAGAGACAGAGGACATATAATCAAAGCTGGAACAAGGATATGTATACCTTGGTGTTCATTCAAACTTCAGCCTGTTCCAATTACTTAAGATACTCCGGAGACAAGTTCAACGACCGTGGACTGTTGCCCCGGGGCTGGTTGTATCGGAGCCTCAAGATAATCGGTCAGTGCTTGAACCGGGCATGAAGATGGAGCTGGGTTGTTAAACAGACTAGAAGCAATCCCTCGCGGAATGGAAGTTACTGAAGCTGGTGTCGAAGGAAATCGATTGGAGGTGATTGCCAAGGCGACATGCCAGCATACGGATTTGGCGTTGCTTCCCGAGGACCTTTTCTCGCCCAACCAAGCTCATCTTTATCGTCGCGAGATGGTTTCTTTATTTTCCCCTTTGCAAAAGGCCATTAATTTAGTTAGTATATCATACCGCAGAATACGTAGCGCATTTTGAACCTGCTGTGTTGACAGCGCGACCTATTGCTCCAGCTTTTGGGGGCGACTCGATGTCATTCGCCATGACTATTGAGAGCTGAGGGCATATTAAGCTAAGGTAAATTTTCCGAATTGCTTCAACTCTAGTTGCCTATATGTCCTATGACTGAAAATTACATTGCGATACAAATTTATCCCGAATAAAGCAATGAATTCCCAATTAGTTCCGGATGGCAAGGAGCCATCTTCTACCTATAATAACAAGAATTTTGAGAGACAAAACCAGCTGGCGTTGAGGCCGGCTGATATTCCAACTGATGGGAGCCGAGAGCACAGTTTTGCACCTAGCCCCGTAGAAAGCAGTCCAGTCGATACGGACCTTCCCGTATGTCCAACATTATAAGAAATACCGCTACCATCCTTACTGGCTACAAGCTAATTCAGAAAATATCTAACTATATTACAAGAGTTGAGTTATAAATTATAGGGCGTGATGACATGCGACATCGAAGCACTATATAGTTCCTGCTGATAGGCAAATGGACAGTCCTTGTGGGCAAAAAGGAGTGTCTTCAGGTTGACTATCTCCTCTCTGAGATGGGCGATTTTCCCCACCAAGGTATCGTTCGCCGTACTGAACGACTCAACCTTTGTCTGCATTTGTACAAGCCATTGCTTCCTCTTGAGGCGACACTTGTGGGCAGCGACGCTGGTTTGAGGAGAGTCATTAAACTGCCACAATACAGAACAATCAAGGATTGTAAGACATACCGATTGCGCTCGAGAAAGGTCTTCCGCTTCTCGTCATCTGTCACCTTTGACATGGACACGCTCTCCTCTTGTCTAATCGTGAACCCTTCATCCGAGAAATCTTTGTCAATATTGGTAGCAGCGGCATTAGTCTTGGGTTTCTTATTGGTGGGAGCCTTAATCGTGGACTCATCCGTTTTTCGTCGGCCGTTGGTGGGAGAGAGATTTCTCTTACCCATGCCTCCCGTATTGAGCCTGGCATGTTCAATCTCATCAAAGGCTATACTAATCATGTTCATGCCGGGAGCAGAGCCAATTGGACCCCCATCTACCCTCGACATCTGCTGTGAAGGGATGATGGTCCATGGAGCGACAGGAGCAGGGTGAGCGTGACCGGGCACGCCTGAAGGGGCGGTGAACTGGTTTGTACACTGGGTATCGTTTCTGCCTCGGGCCAACATGTCCTTGTAATAGCGGAGGAGAAGCGTTCTGAGCACGTATGGACACAGCGAAGAAAAGAATGGAAGGTAAAAAAGAACAGGAAAAAGAACAGGAAAAAGGACACTGAACTAGCCCGTGCTGTGGAGTTGCAGCCTGTGCCTAACAAGATGCGAAGGCGTCTCGGAGAGCGACAAAGCGGTTGTCGGCGGGGCATGCGACAATTTGTAAAGGGACACTCCTCTCATCGTGGGACCCTTGGCATTTCCGATAGACTGACAAGTGCAAGGTAACATCTCCAAATCGCTCGGCGAATAGAATCGAGGGTGGCAGTGATAAGGGAACAGAATGGGCAACCATTGGTTGTCGTATGATTTCTTACATGCTTGACGATGACATGCTTTGCCATCACACTCTACCAGCCGAAATCCCATCGTCCCTCCACGCTAAGGTAGCTAGCTGTATCCGGACGGTTTGCGGTGCGTATTACCCAATAAAACCGACTATCAAATGTCAGATGTCAGATATTCGAAGGAGGCCCAAGCGTTGGTCAGTGCGGGTGCCCCTGATCGAATTTTAAGTCAAAAGAGGGGTTCAGGCCTTTTGATTGGCTGCCCTTTTTCCTTCCTTCGTGGATAAATTCCGATTTCAAACAACGATCGGCATACGCCGACAGATGTGTAATGTATATCCGACCCTTATCCGGTGTCTATATTAAGAAACATGGAATCTACAGGCTTGAAAAGCTTTATTATAGTCATTATCTCCAGGTTTTTGCAAATATACATCCTCAAGACGAATTGACCAACATTATCATCAAAGGGCCGCTCGTGAGCACTCAGACTAACTATAATACGGCCGGTGAACAAAGCGCATGGCTTCAGCATCCCGGCTAAACCGAGCTATTCCGTAACAAGCTACTCGATATTATTGCAGCCAAGGCCCAGTAACCAGTCCGCCACCGAAGTGAAGGTAATCTGGTTGGCCACTAATAGGGATTGCCTTTATGGAGCTGTGCTGAAACGGAAGCCCAACTACTTGACTGTTGCCTGAGTCCAAATGCCACTGCTGGCTTGAAAAGGCGAACAGAACGCGAAAATGCAACGCGCTGTGTCGTCCTGAGTCTGAGCGTAGTCAGCACACCATACCCCAGTATTACGCTTACTATCCCTACACGGCATAGCGCCACGCCGCTTTCAAGGCTTGACGACAATTACATATGACGTTTGGACCACGCAACTGAAAAGTGTCAACAAGGCCAATACATGGGGTTTCGGGGAGGCGGCCTGGACATCGGGGTCAGCATGCAGAATTCTAGGTCCCGGACCCAACCCCTGCAGGAAAAGGCTGAACTACGTCTACCGAGTTGGTTGTGTATCTGTTCCTCCAAGTGTGAATACCCCTATCCATGTCTCACTGTTAAAATGTAAAAGAAAAGCGTATAACACTCCGTGCATTGTAATTGTCCCACCAGATTATTTGTGCCCTAGAAGCCATCATTTGGTCCTCTTTTTGCTTGCCAATTGACTGTACTTGAGCATTCTTCGTTTTCCTGTAATGGCCCGCATCACTGAGCAGCTAAATAACCCATTCCACCTCAAGTGGGTCCGCAAGCACTTTTATCACGGCAGCACGGCAAGCCCACATATGGAGGTTAGCTCGCGGAAATACCTTTGCCAATGTTTCAGACATAAGGTCATGAGGTCAATTACATTTAATAGATCCTCACCTGGGACCGTTGACGACCAAGCCAAACCAGAGACATCTTACGAGGCCGACCAGTGCCCCCAATCCTCTGATAAGAGCTGGTCTAACCCTATGCCTGACCCCAAAGAAACCCACACAAGAAACAACTCTCATGTTTCAAATGAGCTACACTATATCTTTCTGTTCCCTACTAAGCCGTATTTACTGGGACCCCCGTCATCATCACCTCCAGAAAAACCACTTCCTCAAATACCCACACAAACTCGACCCTATAAAATATTAGACAGGGTTAGCCGAAAGGAACAGGATCCTGGACCCCCTAGTCGAAGTTCCCAAAACGCTGCCCGAAAAGCTCTAGCAAACCACTCCCCTTTCCCAAAGCGGGTGGCTATAGCTCATCCAAGGAGTTCATCCCTTCAACATTCATCGCGGCCCTATCAGAGGATCCATAGTCCACAGGGGTTAACTTGCGCCAAGCATCGTCCTCAACATGTCGCTGAACTATATCAGGATTTATCTGTAGAGAGAAAACCCTGCATGGATGAAGCAATACCACGCAAGAGCCTTGGGGATTGAGGATATACACTTATGCTACATCATGTTGACGAGAACTGAGAGAGACGAAAAACAAAAACCTGACATAGCTCCTGCAGGATATTGTGTGGCTGCTCTTTCTTGATTTCTGATTATCTGCTCTCATTACTTTTAAGGATAAGCTGCAGCCCTAGGTTCTACGTAAAAGAATTTTATTTTGAGACAGATTAAGAATTACTACACGCTTGAGGTCTTAGAAGGTCATGGGAACTAGGTGGCGTGCGTGGGTTTTATTTATGACTGCAAAATTCTTGCATCTGATTGTAATGATAGAACTGTCATGATTTGGCTTACGGATATTCCTTTGTGGTTGTAGGTAGGAGATTCAAGGCCATGGACATGCCGTAGTATCTATGGCACTCTTCTAAGATTTGAGATTCTTTCTATCCGTCTCTGAAGACAGCAATGTCCGACTTTAGTATGTTATATAGGAAATGTATTAAGCATGCAGGTAGATATCACAACTAAGTGACCTATACTGCGTTTTCTCTCAAATCTTAACTTATGATTTCGACCTGTAAGGTCAGACTATATTGCTCTTGAAGGCCCGTAACGAATTATCTCTATAAGCGTACAAGAGACACAAAGGTAGGTAACACTACTCCCACTGAGGACCATTTCCAACGACGCCAAAATTATGGGTTCTCAATTTCTGCTGGTACTTAGGGTTGCTCAGAAATTTTGGCACCAAGTCCTGTGTATGTTAGCACCAGGTCGAAGATCTCGAAATGGGGTTTTTGGATAACGAGGTGGATATTAAGACAAACTTACACTGGCCATTAATTTAAATACAACCTCTTGAGCTTCCTCGAATAAAAATATCACTTCTTCAACAGTGTCGATTATGGTAGCGTCCTGACTTACAGCCTTACTCATCCGCGTTGTAAGACTGTTTCGCAGCTGGTGGTCAATATTAAGCTCGCAAGGTGAGCCAGAAGCAAGGAAAGCATGATAGATTCTATACGCTTGAGCTATACTATCATTGATGCCGGCCTTTGTCGTCATATTGAGTTCCTTACGGGCAGCGCGCGTAGCCACCTTACTATTCCGTATGAACTCATCCACGTCTTGGTAGAATGTCAGGTTCTCCTCGCAATATGTGTCTCGGGATTGCTCGCGAAAGAGAAGTCGCACTGACGGATCTGTCAGGATTTTGTCAAGCCGTTGCGTGTTGGAATCCATGAAGATACTGTTCCGTTGGTAGCTAGTATAGTGCTCCGTCTCTGGAGACTGTCGTGGTGAACTTGAGCCATTGATGAGGCGTTTTGATCGTTGCGTTAATTGATAGAAAGCATGCTTGCTGAAATGGAAGATATTGTTCCCAGCGGCTGAGTTCTGGAAAGTATATGCCCTGTCCTTGGTCACACGATCTATTAGGTTGTAGTCCATGAAACGAGTGGCAACCGCAACGGCTTCGCGCTCTTCCATAATGGTGGTATAGTTCATTAGCCAGTCGATTATAGCCTTGCCGGGGAAAGTATCGTTGTAGATCTTTCCATTGGCCTTGAGGTCCGCAGAAGGCTTGACCTCAGTGATACTGTCCCTATATTCGAGTATCGAGCTTGAATCAGCAGCTGCCACGCTTGACATAGCATTACAGCTATCGGCACCGATGAGTCGACGAAAGACGATCTCAATAGTGCCTTGATCATAGTGAAGTTTGTCAGTTTGTAAGTCTCGTTCAAGGAGAACAAGCCGCGTCGCTTTAAGATTAACAAGTTCAGAAACTTGCTTTTTCTGGATGCCATTTCTTGCGCAGAAACGGTCTAGTATAGTGATTCCCTTCGGTGTTAGTTGCCAAACAGATCCTTTTATGGTATACACCTGCTGGTGCTTACCATCGGCCGATTCAATAAGCCGGGCGTCAACGAAGCATTGACAGATAGAGCGAGCCACTTCCTTAGACATTGAGAATGTGATGGCGGTGGTTGTGTTGATAATACGAGAAGAATCCTTAGGATCGGGTAGGCGATTGGATTGAGTGAATTTGAGATACATAAGGTTGCTGATAGCGTTTTGGGAGAGGAAAGTGTACTCAACCTTTGTCAACCGGACACGGTGGGCCGAGAGAGGGAGAAGGCTGACAATGAGCGTAGAGAAGATATCTTTAAAGTCCTGTTAGACATTCAGCTAATAGTCAATATCTCAGCGAGAAATGGGTTTTGAGAACCGTCATAGCAGTGATGACCTTGTTTATACTTGGCCACAGTATGACAGACAGGTGTGTTAAGCGACGCAGAGAGTCATGATATATACCTTATCGAACGGTCGGCCATCATCTCCCATACGAAGCAAATGCAACGATGACTGATGCATCTTGATATTGCTGGGAGATTTGATAAGAAGCAAGAGATTTGAGGGCGATGGTAGACACAACAAGGTTGCTTTGCTGTGTGAAATTCGCTAGAGGGAAGAGACTGGCGGATGTTTGTTACTCAGAGAGTAGTACTTCTTTGTCCCCAGCCCTTCAACAAGGTTCTAGATCTGTTGAATACCGCAAGGGCGCTGTTGGACAGGTGAGGTCGTACAGTCGTTGGCTTCGCGATGCACGCAATGACCTTTTGGATACGACTCAGCGAACACGAGGTGACGTAAAGACAGGAACGGGGTAACGGCCACCGCGGAGACGTCTAGTAACATCAGCGGGAATGAGCAGAGCGAAACCGTCGGCTGAAAGGGCAAAGAATAGTACAAGGTTGCGCTATCGACAGGTAGACGGGTACATGATGGTTTAAATGAAATATGCAGCTGCATCTTATAAGGGAAAAGCTTCTGTGATTAGCCTCAACGTTTTTCTGTAACGTCTTGCGCAAAACCAACACTTTGACCCCGCCGCCTCATCGAGCGCACGGCTAGTGGCAAGGCTGGGTGCTATACCTGCAGCCACAGTTTTGAAAGTTACCCACGTTGCCACTTTACAACCTGGTTCCTGTCTCGCCGGGTGGGTTGCAATGAAATTCACACACCAAAGACTTGTAACAGAAATACGTAACTAGTGACGCGAGTAGTGCTGGACTGAAGACGATGAGCATTTCTGCCACTAACTAGAGTCTCACATGTGCGGAGTATTTTGAGGCCCCACTGTCTCGCGCCCTAATCCCGATACATGTCCTTGTCTTGTCACGGAAAATTACGTCCGGGATCTTAGACTAAATTATACGAAACATGAATACTTAGCCATGCTTAGCTTAGCGTATGTAGGAAAGATGTCTACTAGACCAGGGTGCGCCCTCACTCCGCCTTTAGTGTGCGCATGACGGAAACGCAGCTTAAGCGTAGTCTGAGAGTGAAATGTTAATTTCCACCGGCTCCATGGACAATGAAGAGCTGTTCTAAAACAGTAATAAACAGGAATTGCTCTCCGCTGCCTTCTTGTTATGTCTAATAAAATAAAGCCATACTTAATAGTTAAGAAGCTAAAGAAAATATGCCTCTGCTCCTATACCTAAGGTATATCTATTTTATAACGGTGGGTTTTCCAACTATAGTAAACTAAGCCGTGCTAGGTTTATTATTAGCAGATTACATAGGGCATAGTACTAAGCTTATCGTAGTGTTACGTGTCTTAATGGTAGATTCAATGCGTATTAGGCTTGATCAATATAAAGAAGTTTTATTAATAGCTAGTAAGCTAGAATCTATAAAAGTGCAAATAAATGTGTTCTATATACTAAAGGTGGTTCTTAGGCGATTACAGTTATAGTCGTGATCCTGACGAGGGGATCACGGTCTGGTTCGTGATCCTTTATAGGCGATCACGGTTGAGAGCGTGATTGTCCTGAATCTTCTAATAATAGGTTGAAAAAAGTGGGGTACACGTGACGTAACCGCGGGGGTCGTAACACAATGTCTCCTCTCCGTTGGGTCTTGTCCTCAAGACCTGCATATCACCTGTTAGGCTAATCTCGTCTTGGTAGGTTATAACTTAAACCTATATTAATTTTCCTAGGATACTAATACGATATTAGGTCGCATAATGAAATATTTATCTAAAAAATCTAAGAAACTAATTATCCTGCAAGAGGTAATTAAAACTTTATTTAAGTCTAGTAATAAGGTATCTAAGAGAAGGGATATAACTAAAGATTATGCTTTATTATATCGTTTTATAACTAAGAATAGTCTTCCTACTGCAATACTATATATATATTATTTTAAAAATAAGAAGGAGTGTTATTTCGATGATATTAAGAAGTCTAATTGCTATCTTAAGTATATTTATTGAGGTCATTCTTATAATAGTATTTATATTATATCTTCCTATATATACTTTATTCTTTCTTCTTAGTATTTACTAATCTTTAATAGTAAATTATTTAGTAAATTAACAGGAGAAGTTAAAGGCTTAAGAAGAAGAAGCTAGTAATAAGGTATTAATTCTTTATAAGGAGCTTATAGAGTTATAATTTTCTCTAGCTGAGGCAGTAAGTTAGTTATAACGGATTTATAAGATTAAGAAGAAGGTAAAAAAACAAGGTACTAAGTTATTTAAGCAGGGAATATAAGAGCTAGATAAAAAAGATAATATTCTTCCTGCTTTATAGTCTTATAAGGAGTAAATAGTAAATAACCTTTAATTATTAGGTATTCCTAATAATATTAACTAGGCATTCTTAGGCCTTAGTAATAAGTTTAATAATATTAGGCCTTTAAGAAGTTCTAGGGTTAGTAGAAGTTCTTTAGGAGTTATTAGGCATTAATAAGGTATTTTAGGGGTTTCTATATATTTTTACTTTCTAGGTAGTTTTTCTATTTTATAAGGTACTCTCTCTAATTATTTCTTATATAGGTTTCTTTAATAATTTCTACTTTATAGACTTCTAGTCCTAAGATTTCTTATAATTTATTACCTATTTTAACTTATATTATATTTACTACTAATTTAAGTAATAAAATATAAAAGACTAAATAAAGCTTAACTTTTAATAGTAAATCTAATTTATAACTATTTTCTAAGATTTTTTATAATACCTTATAAGGTCTAATAAATTTATAATTTAATTTATAAGTTAGTTAGTTTATTTTAATATTTTTTATAGCTAAGTAGATTATATCTCCTTCTAAAAAGGTTAATTTTTTTAACTATTTTAGGTTATAATAGTTTTTTATATATTTTCTAATAAATTTAAGTTTTATTTTTATTTCCTTATATAGATTTTTAAGGTTATTACTTTTAAGTATAATAGCTAAATTAACTGATTTTTCTTATTATATATTATAATATATATTTAATATAAAACCGAAATTAGTATAAATTAGTATAAGTTTTATACTTTTATTATATATAGTATTATATGCAAGTTAGGCTATTAATAGTTTTTTAACTTAATTATTTTATTTATAATTAATATAATACTATAAGTACTATTTAAGTACTTAATCTATCTATTTAATTTATTTATTAACTTATAGTTAAAAGGCTATTATAAGTTAATAATTTAGTCTAAGTTATACTATAAGTAATTACTAAAATATTACTATAAATATAAGTCTTCTATTAAAAAGGATTTCTATAGGTAACTTATATATACTAATAATATATTAGTAAAAGATATATAAGAGTTCTTTTATATTTATTACTTCTCTATAGGGTAGGTAATATAAGAATTTTATAAGTTAATTAATAATAACTATAATACTATTATAGAAGATTCTAATTAAGGGTTCTTTTAATAAAGATAATTTAATTATAAAGTCTATTATAATTAAGTCCTAAGGTTATTATATTACTAGCAGTAATTATAATTATCTATAAGGTTTATATCTTTAAGCTTTTATTCTTAAGTATAAGTTATATTATTTAATAATATTTTTTATATCTTTCCTTTTAAACTTATATTCCACCTGGATTCATTTTGCCCGTGAGTGATATAAAGTCCGTAATGAATAGAACTCCAATGCTCTTGAGCTTTGTAGTCTGCCGCAATGGATTGCGTAATCCGCGGAAGGATTATAAGCCAAGACATATAGAGACTTTTATTGATTGGAGGGTCCTTTCTGGGCGGAGCAGTTCATACAGTTGCTCACTGGCAAACCGTGGTTTGTTATTCCTCTTCCTGCCTCACCCTGTGTGTGTTACTGATCTTTCCGCATTTTCTCCACAATATCAATATGAGGGAAGATATTTACTTCTTTATGCCACTGCATGCAGGCATTAGTGACCAATAGTCAGATCACAGAGTTGGACAAGAAAACCCTCCGTTTATTGTAAAATTCATGCCGAGTGGGTGTGACTGGCCGCTTCCGGTCGGTGGGGAAACCCTCCGGTACTTTCCCAGTTACCCGTTGGCTCGAGCCCGGGGGGCCAAGTTAATGATTCGTCTTTTACTTAAACATACTCATGATATATTAAATCTTATAAATATACATTTGTGCCCTCTTGGATAGCTTAAACTTGTTGTTTATCATGACTCCATAGTGAACTCCCTGATCAGCAAGTGGGAGAGCAAGCGTTCCATAACACCCATTTGTAGCATTGGTGCTCAGTTCAATAGACGCTAGCTTCCTGCCGTGTAAGTCCATAGAGATCTTAGTTGGCGCCCAAGAGATGTTACTCGGTATCCAGGAGAACATCACAGTTGACTTATCTGAAAAGATCACAGTAACGTTTAAAACACCGTCAAGCATCGGACCTGAGTTAGTTGTGGGTCCCAGGTTATCTGTCCGTTGCCACACTGGAAAATCCAATGTCGAAACCTCCTTCGGCTTGGAGAATGTTTGCACTATCATCTGCCAGTTGCGGATGCGGCAGTCGAGTTGATAAGGCACCGGCGGTTCAGGAGAGGAGGTAATGTTTTTGACTAGTGGGATATTTACAATGACTGGGCATGTAAAGTTTTTGATCGTATGGTCTTCGTTAAATTCGATAGGGAAGAATGAGGTACTAGATGCTGCTTGATGATTGTCTGCATGCCAGATTTGCCCATTAAGAACGTGATTGGTAGGGCTCGTCCTGTGGGCAAGATTTCCAGCTAGGACTATTGGACCCTTTGCCGAAGGCAGCACGTTGGCACCTTTATTCTGGCCACCGCAGCCGTCAAGGCTAATATAGCCACCATCTGTATACGGCCCCAGAGGGTCCTTGGCGTAGAGGTAGTATATATAGCCAGGACAGTTTTGGCAGGTATATGAATATGTCTGATACCAGTATGAGTCATGGTAAAAGAACCCGCACGCCTCGAGATTAAGGCCTTGCTTGTGGAGGTCTTTTGCTGAGCGAATCAATGCCGATGTGCTGTTGGACCCGACTGTTGACGTCAGGTTTGGCGCCAGCTTCTGCACATAAATATCCTAGACCGGAACAGAGTGGCCTGTGGCTTGATTCTTGGTGACGTTACTCCAAGTGTCAGTGAGAATGTAATGCGCACCGTCAGGGCCCACAGCGACGTCAAAGTCGTGTGTTAGGTGTTCCCCTGTCATCAGAGAAGGTGGCTCACTCCATGGACCACCGGGAGCCTTGGAAGTCGCATAGTAAAAGTTGGACTGATCGTTTCCCCCCATAAAGAGGACATAGTTCCCCGTCGAGTTACTGTACCTAACGAGAGGTTTGGTTACGTTTGCAACATCGATCGCTGGCTGGTAGAAGTCGACCAGTTGCCAGTTGACAAGATCAGGGGACTTGTATGACTTTATGCCGCAGTTGCCATCCTCCCCGTAGTCTCCTCGCGGGTAACTCGGAATAGCCGGCCAATTCATACCACTCACTCTGCCGTAGCTGAGCAGCGAGCCTCCGCAGGCCCAAGTGGCAGCATACATCCAGTATGTACCTTCCCAGTAGCTCAAATGTGCCTCTAGCTGCTGTCGTCCATTTCCATCGGTAGTGATAGGACAGGTAGCCTTACCATAATGCGGGAGGAGAGGATGGGTAGGAAGGCCATCGTCGTTCTCCAGGATGTCCTGTTCAGCGAAGTTGATATAGGTGGCATAGGCAACAGAGGTATCTGAGTCAACAGGCCTTTTCAGAGCCCGGGCTGGAACGTGAAAAAAAGTTAACAAAGCAACTGACAAAAGTTTAAGTGACATCTTGTTACAGTGGATGAATCTTACATTTGTGTTGACTCGGGGTAGAGATGGAATATGTTATATATTTTACGAAGACGTGGTTTCACCTGCCAATTACACCATACAGACCTGCAATCAATAAAATATCCATCCTAAACCCCCTCATCGTGCCAGTGTTTTACGCTATGCATGCCGCTGTTGATGCCGATGGTTGTCTGTAACCCCGATTGCCGCCTAACGCATGGATTCCGCAGCTCGGCCTTTGGTTCGGGTCGGTGTTTATTCCTCATGATTGGCTGACATACGAAACTACTCCAGTCCTTGTAGCCCCACTCCTTTGACAAGAAGATCACAACGCTTTTATTAGTCAGAACATAGAGTCCAAAGAGGTAAGAAATGCATAATAAAAAGCATTTTATATCTTTAAATTTTAAACACCCTAAGATATCAAACTCTGGTGATCGACATTGATACATTTATATAGAAACAAGAGTTGTGTAATCTTTTCCTTTTACTATTAGTATAGTTTAGGTGTCTTACAAAATCATTCCCTGATTGAGCAGATTTTTATCTTCAAAGCAAAGCGTAATGACGTGCCGCATCAGTACCGGGGTTGCTGACATCAAAGTCGAACCGATCAGGTATTTTAAGACCTTCCCTAGCATAATTCGAAGATAGATATCTGACAACAGGAGCACCATCCCTCCAGAGCCACAAATTACCGGTAGACTTCTGCCAACTCTCCAATGCATCACGCATCGACTTCAGTATTTCAGCATACTCTGGATTACCTGCGAGGTTGGCGACTTCTCTAGGGTCGTTCTCACAAGGTCGAACAACTCTTCTGGTGGACGACAGATATAATCGCGAAGTCGTCGTGGCCCGATCATGGGTTCTTTATCGCCGCTTGCGTTACGCATGCCTTCCCACGAGCGCGAAGCATAGAGGTCCATGGCAAATGGAAAATCCAGCTTCCAGCATATGTTGCGGTGATACTTGAAGCGGCGGTTCCGCATGAACCTTGTAGGCCAGTAGTTTGTGATCTCGTGGAACGTGTGAGAACCAAACACGCGATCCCATCCTGGTTGGGACCGTGAACAACCAGCTATGGAGAGTATGGACCTGCCTTTTCGTTGAACAAATCCAGCCTGCGAGGGCATGTTGGAATATCCGGCCCAATCAAGGAATGTGGGGAGAATATCAACGTATGAGACGAGGTTGGGGTTGGCGTTTCCGGGGATTGTGAAGCCAGGTGCACGCATCAAAAAGGGCAACCTGACACCGGCTTCAAATAAGGTAGTTTTGGAGTTGACAAATGGAGGTCCATTATCACTCAGGAACAGCACCAGAGTATCGTCCGCCAGACCGTTTCTCTCCAGAGCCCTCAGGACCATGCCGACACCTTGATCCATCCGGTGTATAGACCTGTAGTACTCGGCGAACTCTTCACGGACTTCGGGGATATCGCTCAGAAATGATGGAACATTGACGTCTTCAGGTTCAAAGATTTTATCATTAAGACGGGGAGAGCGTCTGTCATTTCACTATCCACGCTTTGCACAGGTTGCTCTGTCCCAAGGTTCCCAGATGACGCTGACATCTCCGTCTCTAACTTACACAGAGAATAAAACGACGAGAACTGGTAATTGCGACGCACTACGCACAGCCTTATAATACATAAACAAATCTACCTAAAAATATTATCATTAACCCCTGAGATCTGCATTATAGCCGCTTTGATATTTTACCTTTCTTGCATTATATAATCTATAATTAATTATATTTACCTAAAGAGAGTATAGAGTAAATAATATTAGCTTATAGTAAAGAGGGAAATATTAATAGTCGCATAAAAACCGGTCTTAGATGCGTTACTTTAATGTGTTTCTAGTAACTTAGCTCTTAGAAAAGCCTTTCTAATCTCTGCTGAGAGAGGAAGAAGGAAAAGAATTAGACCTGTTTAGCAAAGTGGGCGATCCTGCCCTTTTATACTTGGCAATCCGTCTCAGTATGTATACCTCATCACCTGTCCTGGGGCCCCACACCACCAGTAGAGTGCCAGACACTTTATCCGACCAGAAAAAACCGGGAACCCTTTCATTCTGGCTCGTCCAGATGCTTCAACCTCCTATACAGGTAATATTAGGACACTCAGTCCCACCTTCATTCGTTCTTGGTTATCATCACATGGACTACTCTTCCGCTTCTGCCTGATTATAAATGCTTAGGCAATGCTAAATAGGATAACTATATACATGCAGTCGGAAATCAACCCTATCAGAACAAGTTAAGCTTGCTATCTACTGCCCGCAGCCCCATGCCTTTTGCAGAGTTTATTTACTATATCAGCATAGACTAGGGTATTAAAGGGCCTCATTCCAAAGACACAGGCAACCACACGCTACAGAAATTAGGAAGCGATAATAAGGTAAGGCACGCAGTGTAAGCATCAACTGGCCAATTAACTCAAGATAACACGCAAGAACAGCCATTTGGGAAGTTAGGAAGTGCAATACTCACCTAGTTGCGCACAAGTAAGCGCAAGAATAAAGTTCTAATTAACATCAAATTAATTATGCAAAGCGTGGATTAGCCACGACGAGAATTCTACCATTGATTGATTAGAAGCGCCTCAAATTGAAGTTGGTGGTGAAATTAACCCAGCCAATTACGCAGTGGGTTTGATCTGACCAACCAGAGAGGATTGTGTCTCTCAAGATGACCCAAGCGCGAGTTAAAGACGAAAAGGTCGCGCTAAGATAAGCATGATCTGGATGATGCACGTGCGATAAGATATGGAGATATCTTAACATAGTTGTACCTAATGCATCTCGAGTTGCTTGACCAGCTTTGGGACCCATTTTCCATCCGACGAACAAGAGCGTAACAGGCGGAGCAACCTGCTCCTCTCTAATTGGCTAACCAAAACTCAGTCAATCTTAAGAAACGAGATCTAAACAATTGATTGGTGGTCCTCCGGTCCAGGAGATCTTCACGAAGATTTAGCTGTACTCACCTTACATTTAATTGCCAGACACCTAGATGGTGTACAGACATCATAACGAGACATCAATCCAGTACACTGTAAAAATCCCAATCAACTCGGAATGCCCATTATAACAAAAACAGTGCCATGCATCTTCCAAAGTACTCCAAATACAGTATTGCATGTTCTAAGGCAGAGGAATTGACGTCAGGAATCTGCTTATCCGCGCAATTCTATTCGCCCACTTTTTTATCTTTGGTCTATCAATGCATAGGTTTGCATTACAGTGGCTCTTCTCACCTACAACCCACTGTAGGTTCAGCGCCCAGCGTCAGACTGAACCGTATGCTGAAGTCCAGCTGTTATTGGCACTTCAACCTACCCATGCTGGGAATGTTCCCCTTTGCTTTGAGGAATCCCGATGTCAGATCAAGCAAAAGACGCAAATGGTGGAGAAACATGATATCGAAAACCCACATTAGTCACTACCTGTTTTATTAAGCTCATCTTTCTTCTCACCTCATTGTGGTATATCATATATGCAACGTCCCATGAGAGATGTTGCGAAACTGCTCCGTATAGCCATCAGCAATTGCTCTTTGTGGCGTAAGCTTGTGGCACTCAGATATCAGCTGGGCTGTACTCCACAGCTTAGTAGTATATTATGAATGAGCAGAGACGATTCAAGGGACATATGGATAAGTTGCTACATCAGAGGAATTCACCACAATGATAGCGGCACCATCCCGCCTTTTGCTTTAGAGACAAAATTCCCAACAAAGATACGGGTGGTCAGTGTGCCAAAGATATTCAATACCTCGCCGCGATGCCTGTCTGTATAAATATCGCGCTCTTGTGCTCCAAACTTCTTGCTCGAAAGACTTGCTGAATAGGAAGTTAGGTATTTGAGCCCTCTCGTCGCAGTCTGGACTGGGTGTTGTAATGAACGGGAATGACATTCAATTACTTAGACGTTTCGCCGAACGAAGTGTGTCAAGAGAAATTGTTGGAGCCAAGGATGATCCCAAGTCTCAGTCATTTATGACGTCTTAGTGAGCTACGTTCCTTGGACAAAATTGCCTAAATTGCGCTGTTAGTGATGGAAGTGACCGAAAAGCAGGGATTGGGGAACGTACTATATATCATCGTATCGCTCAGAATGATACTATTCCAGTACCTTGTCAGCACGACGTTTGCCAGTGAAGCTCAAGCCGCCAATCCGCTTGCGACACCTTGGCTCTCTTCGTGATAGCCTAGAAAAGGATGAAGGGCATACATTCAGGCATCTTGTGAGAGAGGGAGGGCAAAGACCAGGCACGTCTTGTGAACAAGCCTCTAGAAAGCATCAGGGCCCCGAACTTCTATTTCTTCCAATGCCAGACAAGGATATCTAACAAGGAGAAGACACTGAAACTGTGACGACCAGCTAATTCGCACTAAAGTAAGCAAATAAATAAGATTTAAGAGACCTTAAAAAGGTTAAGTTAAATTAGTTAAGTTAAGGCTAATTTATACTAGCCTTATATTAGATAAGGGAAATCAAGCTGAGATATGTACAGTCAGGTTAATCTGACCTGGGGGTTTCCTGACAGAAGCATACCGGCACATCAACTTACCAAATACATCCTTCTGAAGGCTTCGTTGTAGGTTTCTTCTCAAGCTATGCGTTTTTATATCTCACCTTCATCGGCTAACTGAGGTCCATTAGAAACATCAGCCTCATACGTATCTACCTATGGAAAGAAAGCTCCAGCTTCGGCATCATCAGACTTGCCGTATGAAAACAGAATCAGTCGGACAAGGTGTCGTCCCATACATCACCACCCACCCCAAATTGACGCAGCATCGAGATCCTAGTTGCACACGGACGCTACCGGAAGCCCATGGGCAACTGGGCGCTTCCTTCCTGAACTTTGTGCTTTCCATCTCTAGCCTCTGGTTCTATTCTCCACTGGTGTGGATTGGGGGCTGACAATACCGAGCAGTCTCGATGACTCAGTCTATAAAGGTGATTACTGTCAAATATGAGCACCCAAGGGCAGAAAAGAGCCAGGTAACTGTGGTTAGTACAGTAGAAGACAGTACATCGGATCCCGATATACTCAAGGGATCACAAACCCTAGTTCTAGTGTTCGAGAATGAGAGCGTCTGACTCATTTTCATGACAGACAGCCTCATCTCATAGTCAGCCAAGTGCACTCGTAGCGCAAGCTTTGACCGCCGGTAGGTTGAATATGACGAGCTGAGACCAAAGATACACAGCCAGTGGTGCTATAGTAGGAAGGACATAGTTGGGCTGAAAGTGTTACTACTCCTCGCCTCCAAATAACCACCGCGACTAAGAAATGTCGCGTTTTCCGGGGGCTTGTTCCGCCATGGATGCCAGAATCCTTCTTCTGGTACCATGAGCACATCCATATCAAAAAGCTGGTACCCGCAGAGCCGAGAGCACCAAGCCCACACGACGTTAATAATCTCCAGATCCTATGGTATAGTGGCTTTGGGAACCGCATCACTAACGTAAGAACCGAGGTCTGATCTCTTTTTACCAGGGACAGTCTCGTCCCCAGTCCGTCCAGTGTCACGAATTGAGCTTGACTTCGTGGACTGACAGCAAGCCTGCACATTTATTTCTTACATGAACTGATGCGTTGCTCTTGTACTCGATTGCGCGCTGTGAAGGTTCAGGGGATGTTGCTACTGTGTTCTCCCTAACAGGACAGTGCCATCACGTCGCACAGAGTGTTTGTGGCTTCGACGGCGGAACTTGACCGAAGTCTTATTTATCGAACTCCACATGGCTATCGCAATGCGAAACAAAGAGTTCTCCCAAGTGTTGATATCTCGAGGAGCAAACGTTGATCGCGTACTCCGCGAGCATACTCTCCTCACAATGGTCATCGAACTGTTTATCTAGAAACCGCTTGTGAGCCCCTGGCCTGATGTGACTGTTGTTTTCATGAACGAAATATAGTTAGTTTTGACAAATTCCAGAACAGGTCAGTCTCAATCCAATGCTAGGGCCTGATTGCAGCTGAGGACAGGGCGTTACCTATAAGGAATCCCTAACCCAAGGCGAAAAAAGAGTGGCAGTCCGAGATATGACAAACAGAACAGACTAACAATGGAAGACGAGGAGGTTCACGTGTGATTGCGCCACGCTGATGTCATTTGCTGACGGTGATGGCCGCAATGCCGGAAAATCTACGGCTCAGATCAGCCCGACTAAGCTTAGTTTTAGCGCGATCTCCCCATCTCAAGATACTCACTCACGCTCAGCCATTTCATCTCAACTATTTTAAGATATCTTAAAACCCCACTCCCATCTCTGTTCAGTCCAATCAGCGTTATAAACATCACAGCAATGCGAGCCTTTATCCCACGGCGAAGACCACCTGATATGTTCGCCGATGACGTTCAGAATTTCATACATGGCTTGCGCAAAAAGATGGCGTCTGATCGCTTGCGGATTGGCCTCGACCCGACGGACTCCGATGGCGGATATGAAGGCCGAACTGCTTCAGTATCTCTTTTCAACTTTGCTTTGTAGTAGATACATTACATAAGGCAGGACACCTCGTATCAAAATATTCTGGGGGGTTCGCGACTTTCGTTAGATCTTGCAATACCTAACCTGCTGGATCGGATGCATTAAAGTCCCTCTAAACTATCCTGTCCACACAAAAGAAATCATGAAAGCAACTTAAAATTTGGTGGCTTGGTAGACGATACCAAGGTCGCTAAGTGTGAGTATTGGGTTCTTGTCCAAGTCGGATTATCTTTTTCCTCTTGGTAGACAGAAGGCTATTTTGTTCTGCCCAGAAGCGGCAAACCTGTCGGTTGATATCTGTTCAGGGTTTGCCCAAAGCTTCTTGATATCTAGGTTCTCATAGTGACTTCAAGCGGGCTGTCAAATTCGTTATGATAGAGATTGATAAGCCAGATTCAGAATTGATGCGCTGCTGTTGTTGCCTTGCGTGACCGCGTAACCAAGCACTAATCAGAAATCCAAGTCAACCCCTATCAAACTCAAGTCTACACCAACATTGGTCCGTTTCTCGAAATTTGATTCTCCCACTTATGTAAAGGAGAAACTGGAGAGATGGAGATTGCCAGGGCTTAATTGTTTTCAAGTTACAAGATCTGAGGGTTTTCTTATCACCGCTGCATGCAGGAGGATGACTACTTAGATACACAGTGTGGGTGGACCAATGAACAACTGACAAGTGTTTCAACATAACTGAGGGGAACTCACACTAAGTAAGTGACTCTGAACTGAAAAGTTGCCTAGTTTCCCCTAAATGAAGACACAATCTGTCTGTAAATTGCGCCCTTTTTTAACTATCTTCCCTAACATAATTATTATCCTGATAATGGAGCTCGTATCGAACAAGGCGTAAGTATCCTACCTATAAATAGTAGAATTACCACCACGATGCTGACCAGCGTCGCTAGCGTTGCGACCTCAAAACCGTTTAGATTTCTGATCGGCCCTCATCAAACAGAATACACTATTCACTCAAGTCTTGTCGCACACCAGTCACCAGCTCTTGCTGCCATGGTGAATGGAAAATCCCAAGAGTCACGAGAATATTCTGTCAAATGGGACGACGTAGATGAGATGGTCTTCAACAGTTTCTGGCAGTTTGTCTATACAGGAGACTACGACACTCCAGAACCACTTCGGCCCACTCGGAAGACTTCCGGCCGAGAGGACCATAAATCAGGTACTGCTCACGAACCTGCAGAAGTAGAAGCAGAAGCAGAAGCAGGACCAGCAGCAATACCAGAAGTAGGAATAGAAGAATTACTCTCAGCTTTCCCAGATTGGCCAAACGTATCAGCAACAGAAACAGAATCAGAATCAGAATCAGAACCAGAAGCACAAGCACAAGCACAAGCACAAGCTGTTTAAAAGTCGTTCCTGTGGGACAGTTTTCTCCGTCGTCGGGAATCACCGCAAGAGGTCATTGATATTATCGACAAACCACAAAAAGGCCAGGCAAACCCCTTCGTGCACCACGCTAGAGTCTTTACGCTGGCTAACCGCTATGGAGTCAAAAGACTCGCAGAAGTATCTCACGGAAAGCTTCATCATGACTTAGTAGACTTGGAAAGACAGGACATGGATTCTAAAAATGTGGTAGAGCTCGTGCGATATGCTTTCGAAGAGCTAGTGCCGGATCAGCTAAGAGATTTAGTTGTACACTTCAATGCTTGTGTGGTTGAGAGAATTTGGGGTGATAAGATATTTCAGGAGCTCCTGGAAAAGCATGGCATCTTATCAGAAGCGCTAATAAGAAGGCTATTATGTAGACTAGCAGAGCCTCCTTTACGGATCTACGAAGGTTAGAGATAAATATATAACTAGGATTTTAATTCTTGAGGACTTGTATAAAAAGAGAAAGAGATGGATCAATTAGTTGAAGAAGGAAAACAAGCCCTAGTCAAGCCGATCCTAGCATTGGCTAAGGTACAGGGCTAGAACATCTCCTTGTATCTCTTGGCCTGATTCAGTAAAGTAGGCAGACAATATAACTGTACTAGAGGTACTTTATAACTATTAGTAAACTAATTATCTTTCACTTCTTATCAATCCTCTAGGCCTATAATATGTCCCTTGCTGACACTGCTTAGGAGCTATAGTAGCTAACCTCTAGTATCTCAGTAATGGTAGAATCCTGAGAGCTCACTATTAATTAACCCAAACTGGAGCCTAAAGGCTGTCCTATCGCTGAGAGACATCTGAACCTTATGACCAAGACACTAATAATAGCATAGCCATTCTGGAGTCTGCTGCTGGAGAGGCCACTCAGCAACATCCCGGGGATGTCCCCTAACATTCCCTGGCAAGCGGGCTCCCCTAGGGGACCTGTGGCATCGGTCAGTCCCTGCATACCTTCCATGAATATCTTTACGAGGAATTCTGCACCATTGAAAGATCTATGTACGGTTCCATCATCTATGGCGTAGTGGAGATTTCTCGACTACCATCGCACTAGATGACGAGAAAGGTGAGCATGTCCCATATACATAGCGGAGAGTTAAGGATACAAATCGATAGTGCCTGCTGAGTTTTAGTAATATATCAAGATTGTTGCTAGTGGCCATGGAGCTAGACCAGGCTGGCATAGCACATCTGGTGTGTATACTAACAGTATCGCCACGAGATGTGCTACTAGAGGTACAATAAGGCTGTTACCTTGTTATACTCCGATAGTCGGTTCTTCGGAATGGGAGTAGACGCTGAGGGAGATGCGATAACGGCGAGGGCTGCGTCCGAGATGTCAAATATTGCCTCTCATAGGGATCGATGCTAAGTGGGAGACTTGGCACGCGTCCATATACTGGTGAATTAGAGCATGGAAATGGGTCAAGGCTGGAACTTAGATGGCTGCCCTCTGCGCCATCTCTTGTCGTCAGTGGTACCCTCTACCTCTTAGTCTCTGTTACAAAGCAGGTCTGGAGTAATGCGTTTCAGCGAGCGCGTTTACTTTCATACCATGAGGCGTAAAGGGCTCCTTTTTCACCATGTTTCCTTCATATTGTGGCGGGCTCAGTCGTCCATCCGTAACGACCTTCCTTCTTTCCCATGGGTTGGTCGAATGCTATTCTGACCAATTGAAGTAGCGACATATCTAGAGGAAATAAAGTAGCGTTTCTATCGACGCATTGGATCCAAGCGTCCAGGAGAGCAGAAATGGTTTCTGGGTTGTCCGTGATCTAACTGTGAAGTGTGAACGGCACGAGATATCCACGGTCTTTGTTTCTTATATTAGCAGTAGCCAATCCTGTGGATCGCCGGCATGAAATGGAAAGGTGATGGCCTACTAACAGCCTGTTACGTAATACAATCGAAGCTTGGATGCCCAAAATGCATCAACTGTTGACATGCCAGCATGGGATTCGCCTCCAGGGAACAGAGGACTCTGTTGATCAAGGCATTTGTTATCGGCGAGAGAGTGATGACAATCTAAGATAATAAAGGCATCAGTCAACAGACTTGAACAGATGCAAAATGCTTACAAAACCTACCGCTATTGTTCGAAAGCGGCAGCTGCGTCTCGTACCTCACGAGCCGCGGATCAGTTGATTCAACCTAGCAAGGCTCTGCGAATCAAAGTATATGCTGTCTTTCATGATCCACGAAGACCCAAGGTAAACGCGTCGTCGCACGGTCCAAGAGGCTTGCACATATGAGCCACCCGAGATAAAAACTGCAGTGACTGAAAAGCGAAGGCATGGCCAGCATAGAAACAGGAGATGGCATTTTATCGAGGATGTCAATAACCCGCCATTCCAAAGCAGTCGACATCTTCCCATGCAGTCGGCAGGGGTGTCGCTAAGGGAAACTTTCACTGCCAGGCCGATCAGGCTGCCGAGTCTCGAAGACCTGCGTGGAGAACGATCTTTCCCCAAAAAGTCTCTTCGACTGATCAAAGACTCGGAAAAAAGGCCCCTTCCCCAACCGCTTTGTCAGCAGCTCTCAATGTGACTCCACGGTAGCGACCTTTGAGGCTACTTCAGACGTAGCCATCGGCCTGGGACAGGCCAATTCAACACCAGCGATGGCACAGACACTCTCCTTAGAAGGCAATATTGAAACAGAGACTCATCTTAACGTCCCGCCTTGTTTATAATAAGTGCGAGCAGGCCTCGCGGTATTGTTGCAGTCGATATTCGAGCACTCTACGAAATGACTCAAGGCACTGACATGAATGAGAACCTTCTACCGACGTGATGTGAGTTGTTAGATGTAACTGAAAGCATGATGACTAGAACGCGTCGCATGTACTAAGGCATTGCTTCTGAAGATATCTTATTGTTGTCGTCCTTCGTGGCGAACTATCATAGGGGCGTTGTTAGTAGATCTAACTGTGCAACGAACGACGGATATGCCCCACGGCTGATATGATGTTACCTGTCGTTGGACAATAGTTGAGGGAATAGTCACAGTCCACAGGCTCACACTCAGCTCTAGTACCGACTTATCCAAACTGAATTTACCGGTTTATGGCTCAGGCAAGTTAGTACAAGACATCAGTGGGCCAGCTCCAATAATGAGGCAACTGCCATACATCAGGGACAATATTCATGCACTTCCTCTCCAGGTATAAAATTGAACATCTTGGTAATTTAGTTGCCGCTAGAGATATCGTTTTAAGAAATAAAAGGAGAGAAATAGACTACCTCAAGTGCTCCCAAGCCTTCGTCAATTTCCCTCTAAATTGTACGGACATTCAAGATCGAACATATAGCTTTAAAAATACAAAAGACAACCATATAGTGACTGCTATCGCAAGAATTCACGTCATCCTCAAGGCTCTAACATAATAGCCTCGCTGTCAGGCCTATGACAAATACTGACATCAGAATATTAACCAAATCCTCCATAAAAAGGCGAATATTAATAGCAGGTTAGAGGTCATAATCCCGGCGTCAGAAGCGAACAGATTCCCTGTGCTATTGCTCCTTAAAGAATATTGTGCTCTTGGCTTAAGAGTTGAAACCGCTAAGTGTAGCAAGTCGCAACGCCGTCATGCCAAATGCGAAAACAAACTTAAGGCTTCTGCAAAGGATAGAAAACTTGGACCATCGTGGTCTTAGGCAACCTTACCTGGCGGAGTTGTCTATGATACTAGTTCACAGCTCCGCAAACTGGGCAATACTAATCCAACAATCGAATTCCAGAAGATTAATGGCCAACCACCATGCCTCACGATGGAGGGTTTTATTAAGAAAGCCGACTAGATTGAGAATTATACAATCGACATATCAGCCGAGGATATCCAGCTCTTTCCAGTTAATCTAGATATCGCAAAGCCACCACAGCCAGTATTTTTGCTTGATTTGTCCGCATCCTATACATCACCATTCAGCATGGGGCTAGTTTTGGCAAAGTTTCCAGGATATCTGTCGCATTTTCAAAGGTGTGGCCGCTTCGAGGCTATTCGAAGTTAACCCAGATAGATCACATATGCTCTTCTCAAATAAGCATAGATCATTTAAGACAATTACAATAATCTAGTTTATAATTCTAAAGTTCTATAGGAAGATTATTTTATACTTTAGAACTTTTCTACAGATAACACATCTGTCTCATTATTTAAGTATTACATCATGCCTAGTAGTTTTATTTACATTTAATAGATTAGATTAGCCCGTAATCATGGGTTAACCTACTATCTTAATAGAGAATTCTTAACAGTAGTCATCGCAAGACAACATTTAGCTGTCTATTAACTATGGTTAAGGAAAGTCATCCAATTTTAACGCTTGGATCTTACTCTCTGCTACAACCAACAAAGGATCGATGAAACTGTTCAGAGAACAGCTGTGTTGAACAAGCTTCTTGGGCGCCTCTTTGTTCTTAGCAGGAGATGAACTAAGCGGATCGCTTATTTGAGGCACGGTCCTTGTCCCAATAAGTTCTCCAGAAGTAGCTGTGGTGGCAAAAGCAGACTGAGGCGATGTGCTTCTACCAAAAAGTCCACCGGTTGTTTGGGGGGTAGTTGAAGTGCTGAACCCCCTAGACTCAACTCTAGGAGTACTAAAGAGTCCACTAGAAGCTGAACGTGGATCAGAGGTATTTTGAGCTGTAGTGGAGGTAGTGAAACCTGACGAACCCGACCCAAAACCAAAACCAGAACCAGACCCAAAACCAGAACCAGAACCAGACCCAAAACGGCTTGAAGTTGATTGGGTGGTGGCGGTATTCGACTGGGAAGCAGGTGGAGATGTTAGCTGCTCATGTAGTAGCCATGTACCCGAATGCTTTCCTGTAAGGCTCCCTGTTACTGAACTGTAATACATCGATGGCTGCATGTCGCGCAGGGAACTGATAATCGAGTCGAGTCTAAGCGAGTAAAAGGAAGATTCGGGTCGTGGATACAGGGAGGTTGCGGCCATGACTTGTAGCAAAGATCCTAAGAGCAAAGCTCTACATCCTTCGCTACATCCCAGCTTCCGCTGAAGAAGGTCATCGTGGACCTTATATAGTCCATCGACTAGGTACTGCAGGACCTCTGTCCTGCATTCTTCAATGCGCCCTATCTTTGTAAGCATAAGCTATCACGGACAAGGCGACATACTTAGAATATCTGCGCAGATTAGTAGATCAAATGTAGGCATGCCCTCGCAGGTATACCGAGCAGCTCTTTGTATACACCTTTAAAAGATATCTTTATTCGCAAACACAAAAGACACAAGAATAAGTTGTGCCAGTGTCTTATCCATTGTTTCCGGCAGTTTACAAAACGCACCGTGTGACCAAAGCCATATATCAGTGCAGAACGAAAGTGCATCATAACACTCTAGATCATCAACAATAGAAGCGATTTTTGATAGAAGATCTAATTCGGCAATCTTAGGAACTCCGCGGGGTTTTCCGTATATGATTTTTAAGACCACCTCAAAGGCTTGCACATCGAAAACATCCCCAAAGTTCCAATGATAAAGACCATCGTCTTATTTGGAAGCTTCTTTGAAGGCGCTTGAGAACAACTTTGAAGCACGACGCGATGCAAGTGTCAAGTGCTTCTGAGAGCAGAGAAAATGTTTCTCGATGAATATCGGTGACTTGGTAGTGCCAGCAGGTTCGGTGGGTTCTTTGGAAGGAGGAGGGTCCTGCTTGGTTGCAAGGATGACTAGAGTGTCACCATTGGGGTCGATTGCAACGCAAGTATTTGACATGTTTGCTTGGTTAAAGTAGTGGTGGGTAATAATGGTAGTAATGGCAGGAAGCAAAGAATAAAGTTGAGCTTCGTCCTGGGAAAAAGTCCTCCCCCTTTTAAGTGTAGCTAACCTGTCAGATATCAGAGTCTATATTTATCCGCCAATCATGCCGTGTCTTAAGACGGTGACGGCGCGTCTTGAGCCAATAAGGACCTAACACCACAGTTAACACAGCGGCTACAGAGATGACTACCTCTTTAAGCTGGAAGGCACTAACTAAATGGCACATAACAATGTACAAGAGGACTGGCACATAACAGCTAGTAGAGCGACGTAATTAAGTGTTTAGGCAGATAAATTCATAAAAGCAAAGGTATGTCTGTAGTTTAAATCTCATAATTAACCTAGTTAATGCACAGCCATACACAAGTCTGCCTCTGCCTTGGGCGCTAAATGACTCTAGACTATTGGTTGTAGATAAATATGTCATTAACAGTCTCTTCAGATGGCCCAAGCGTGAGGTTAAGATGGGAAAATTACGCTAAGATAAGCATTATCGGGATGGTGCACGTGCGATAAGATGTGGGTTCATCTTAAGATATCAGCTCAAATATGAACCATAGGCCATGATATTAATAGCATTATCAAGGTACTTGATCGGCAGCAACTGCGATTTGTGCTCGGCGGAGCGGCATTCCGCTCCCGGTGTTGATGGTGCCTCAGGCAACTAGCTCGTATATCAGCCGGACCGAGACCTAGGTTAGCCACAGTCAATACACACACATCCCTCTCAACAGAAGGAGCATCAGCGCAGAGTGGCGCATCTAGGCCATGGTCTTTTTCGAAAATAACTCCATTTCAGCCAGCCACTAACAAGCATTTACATTAATGTTTCTCTCTTGGCCAGAAGCCCACTTACTTATCTGTATTTCTTGTTCTACCCTTTTAACATGGCAGGTCTTGGAAAACCGTGGAATGTAATCTTGAGTCATTTAAGGCAGCATCTAGCTAACTTATTATTTCTTCACTATCCTTACTATGGAGGGAAGTAATCTTTTTCTCTAGTTTCCTCTGCTTTATCTTTATTCACAGACTTAACAGGTCATTCCGGTAGCTTGTTAAGTATTGTAAATATAATATTTAGATTAAGACCTTAGTACTAAATTAAAAAGCTTACTATTCTACTACTCTGTGATTTTTATTACCTAAACTTTATTTATTAGCTTTAATCATTTAGAGATATTCTAGAGCATTTTAACTCTTATCCTTGAGTAAGAAATAATTATATTTACATATTACCTACCTTGCCGTAGTTCGCTTTCTATTGCTGTAGTTTATTAGTCTTGTATGCTTGAGTATATGGCTGTAATCTATTTTATAAAATCACAATCTTTTTTATCTATCTTTTTTCACAACCTTAGCAATTTGTACACAAACAGTAACTACAATCAATTTACCATACTGACAACAAATGGGTAGATGGCTAAAACGCCTGTTCCTTAGTGTGTCTCGTCCACAACTATTGCATTATATACTACAACTATCTCGATCAATGTGGCATTCATAGTAGAAGGTCACATAAGAGAGGTTAAAAGAGCCTTGATTCTTATCTAAAAGGGGGCGGGCAGAGCTCCTTATGTATCAGTCGAGCTTTGACACACTGGTAGCTAGTCGGGCCAATCATACACATTCTACATTTTGACAGTCAAGTTAGTAGTAACTCTCTTGGGTAGCAACGGGCTTGATCTAGATCGATCTGTTTGCTCATCAAATGATCAGATGCTCCAATCAATATTAGGTGTCAAATAGTAGTGGAGTCTTGTGGGTTCAAGTGGGGGGGAAATGCGCCCTGTTTTAAGCAAAAATTAGTTGAGGACAGTGATTCGTTTTGGTATACGAGCAGCAGGTCATGGGTTTGTGATACCTAGATGTGGATTATAACAGGCAGTGAAGTATATTGGCATGGCCACATAATTGCATTGAGATGTAGCGAATAGATTTATCAGCAGCATTTTAAAATATACTTTCCTCTTCCTTGACATGACTATGACCCAATTTTAGAGACATGGAAACCCTGACAGCTCAGCATTGGTGGCTGGCTGAACGTCTATGCTAAATTGTGTGACTGAGCCTATAGATACACCGGTTTCCCAATTTGAACAGGATTGCATTGCATCGAACTATTGTATGCAATTATAGCGCAGATAATTGTAATTAACTTTATTGGAACACGCGAATAAAACATACATACGTGTAGAACTTGATAAGCCAATCAAGATCAACATGGGTCTTTAGCGTGATAGTGGAACTTACATGGCTGGCTGAATACCCTCGCTAGCTTCCCTGACACATATAGCTAGGAAGGCCAAAGGCCCTAATTTGTGGCATATGACTGGCTGCACAGAATCAGACACACTGGTCTCGACTCTCCAGTCAGTGTTCCAATCTGAAGCAATGCCCAAGTTGATCTTGGGTTATAATTGGCCCGAGAGCGAAGTGATGCCCGAGCAACATTCCAGGCCCCTAGGAGATAGCATGGTATGCTGATAACGACCTAAGCATATAAAGAGGGTGTTATCCGGAGACAGTAGAAGCACAATAGAAACCATCTCATCCAGACATTTACTCAGAAACGAGATATTTCTTCTTCCGCAAGTAACCAGAAATCACCCCCAGGTATGTCAAATATTCGGTCTTAACTTAAACTCAACTGCTGATGATATTAGAAGCTATTACTTTTTATACCCATTCATCCAATATGCCTGCCCTTGCCGACCCTGTTAAGCTGTGGAAGAACCGATGTGTCCCATATGTTGATAATATTAGCTTTATGCCGCCTCACACTAAGAAAGTTCGTGAGGTGCTGGATGAGTGGGAGAAAGCCTGCGGCATATCTTTTGTCCCTCGTCGGTTTGAGGATAACTATGTCATCATCCAGCCGGGTGACGGCCAAACTGCAATTGGAATGCAAGGTGGGCCTCAGGAGGTTTTCTTTCCTGACCCAATGGATAGCATGGCATATTTCACTGGGAAAAGGAGAGGTAGAGCATTGCATGAGCTGGGTCACACGCTTGGCCTGATTAACGAGCAATGTCGCAGCGATCGGGACAGTTTTGTCAACTTTGAGTGGAAGAATATTGCCAATGGGGAATCAAATGATGACTTTAAAGTACGCCAAAGTCATAATCTGACTGAGTATGATCGCGATTCGGTCATGAACGATCCCGACCCCAACGAAGGCTGGTCATCCATGGCGAATCGCAACGTTGCCCGGACGATACGCTGGAAGACAGACCAGACCTTTATCTTCAGCCCCGAGAAGCTCTCTGAGTTAGATAAGAAGGCAATCAAGGACAAATATGCTGTTGAGACTGTTCCAATGGGTCTGGAGGTTAAGCTTTCGAGATGGTTCAACCCTTACGCTGTCCAAGTCCCTTTCTCGATTGGTGGCCGACAATTCATCTACGCACAAAATACCGGGACAAAGGACTGGTTTACCGCCGAACTCAAAAACGGCGATAGTATTGTCGATGTACAACTCGGTCGATGGAACAACGCATATCGGATCGCTGTTCCCCTCAACATCGAGGGCCAACTGTATCTGTTCGCTATGAATACAGACAACAACTATTGGTTCATCCAGCGTCTTCAAGACGATGGTAAAATGGGAACAGAAACTGCTAATGGCTTCTGGAAGAATACCTACGAGTCATTGTGTTCATTCTCAGTTGACGGCAAGACATACATGTACGGCCAGAACCGAAGCAACAACGAGTGGTTTATTCAAGAGCTCCTACCTGGCGGCAAGATGGGACTACAAACCAGCAATGGCACCCATAAGTATTCCTATGATATGCAGTTTCCATATTCCGTCGCTGGTAGGCAGTACTTATACCGCTATCGGGTAGAGGGGAATTACTGGACTATCAGAGAACTTCTCCCCGGCGGAAATTTGAGCGAAAAGTTCACTGACGGCAACTTGGATGAGAGATACCATGTGCAGTTCTCCTACTCTATTGGCAACAATGTCTATCTCTATGGACAGAGCAGCAGCACTATGAGCTGGTCGATTAGACGATTCGAGGGAAACAAGGTGGGAAATATGTTGCAGCGCGGCTCTTGGGGTCAATATTACGCTGTGCAGTTCCCCTTGGCCTTGCCGAATGGACGCCAGGGCTTCTATGGGAACAATGCGTCTGGAGACAAGTGGTTTATCCAGGAGCTCCTAAACATTCCTGTCTAACTACTAATATCGCTTTACCTATATTTAGACATAAAGTCGGTAATCACGAAAGACCTTGAGCCTCACCTTAAGGTCCCCGTGCTCAAAGCCACACGATCTATTTCTGGGGACCAGGTGAAACTCAAATACATAGATTCCGAGACAGGGACTCCGGTCTCCAGAGTTTTAAAAATTTTCACAGATTTTTGGAGAGTAGAAGTCCACAATACAGATCGATGATCTATAGCAGGCTGACTAACCTCATAAATCTACTCAATATTGAAAGCAGTCTAGTATCGTAAGAGCTTCTGGGTAAAGCGTTTATTGGGGAAGATGGTGTCTTGTATCATCCATCACCGGTGTTTGCAGCTCAAGCTCAACTCTACAAACGGTAGTTAACCATATAGAAGCTAAACGTACGGTAACTTGTCTAGTCATCAAAGACTACAGAAAAATGGCCAATCTAACGACCCAAGACCTTGAGCACCATCTAAAAGAGACCACCTCGAAGTCACGGACTATTCCTTCTTCCAGTGCCAATGTCGATTACAAAACCACAGAACTACAATCTCGGGATACAGATAGCAGCGGATCACAGAATGGTTCCATCCGGATTAATGCCTTGAGACTTAACCCACTCGGGATGGCGAGTTGCTGGATGGAACTTTGTAGATTCTTTCGTCATACTACGAACTACCACGTAAGGCATAATCAACAATTTTGCACTGAAAAGATACAGCAATGGTCCGGCGACTTAATTGGGTGCCTTGGAAGTATGATCCCGATCTCACCTACGCCCCAGTACAACCTCGCTTCAGGGAGATACGGAACTGACCAAATGAATCGGACAAAATAAAGGAAGAGAACCAAGCGTATAAAATAAAACACATTAAGTTACTTTTTATGAAAGAGAAATTTAAGATAAGAGCACAAAACCAATAGAAACAGGATTTGGCTTCGCTTGAAATTAATGAATGGAATCATCAATCTGTTAATATGTACTCCGTGGGATGAGCTTTCAAGCATAACATGCCAATATGACAGCAAAACAAGACAAAAACTTGAATCAAAAACCAAGCGCAACCACAAAAACACCAACGTACGATCAGAGACGCCCAAAGACTGACTCTGCTAACCACTAGCGATACGTTCAGCCTCTTCATTATGAACTCTCCTCTCGCACAGCAGCAGCCGCCCCTGTCTCCTCCTCCGTTCAACAAGGACACCGTCGTCCACCATCTTCACGGTCTGGCGAACCAAGTCAACCTCTTCGAGGACTAAAATCAGGACCGGGTCATCCTCGCCCAGATCCTTGAGCAGATGCAGGCTCTCAATCGACGCGTCGACGAAATGGCAACTGGAATCAAGAAGCTCGAGAGCTTCGCCACCAACACGGACGCCCGGGCTAAAAATGCTCGCGCTTGATTGTTTTGTGGTCTTCCTGTATTTTTGTTGGACTTTTTGGAGTTAAAAGGAAAGGTCATATTGGACTGCAGTAAAGAGAGATGACATGGATGATACCAATTTGGACGTTTATCGCTTTTTGATAGACTCAGGAAGAGGAAATCACGAACAAATTGTCGAGATGAAATCATGAACCTGCATGTCTTGCACAGCGTAATGCGCGTGACTGAATGTTATCGCCTTATCCCAGCTTCTTGTGTCACAGTTCTGTGTATGCAGCTGTGATTCACCCTCCAAACTGCTCAACGTGGCGCGCCGTGTGAACATTGCCTTGCGGAACAACTCCGTAAGCCATGATCATGAGTTCACAAGTACTCCCTTCGCTGCAGCCGAGGGGTTCTTGAAAGATTTGCAGCACAAGAGTGTAGCGTGAATGCTGACCAGAAGCAGTGAGTACCTCAGTGTTGGTAAAGTTTAGACTTACTGGGCGTCGCCGCTAGAGATTGGTCACTGGTGCAATTGAAGGCTACAGCCCCCTTGCAGACTGTCGCACCAATGCTGAAGTTGCAAAACTCCGAGCAGCGGATAGTCGCAACGCATCGTTATGAGACTACCGATCCATTGCTCTTCTTTGGCGCCGTTTTGCAGGTGTCGCTGCGGCCCGGTCCTTTTTTAAGGAGTAGCTAAGATACTGATGTACATTCACCGGTATAGAGGTAATAGAATACCGCACGAGATCTTGCCATTTGCCTTTAATAGGCTTACGCGGGACTGGTGCGAGTATTGCATACCTTATGAAGCTAGTTTATACTACCAGTAACTTTCTGTTGTTCTTCATTTATTCTAATGACAGTGGCCTCTTATCAGCGGTGATTCCTTCTTACCAACAGCACTCGTTCTGGTCAGCAGCATCGGCAGTAACCTATTCTTCTGTACAACAACTCATTCTTACAAACAGTAGACTTTTGTTATCATCAGCAATCTTTCATATCAGCTGCAATTCCTTGTCACTAGCAGCAAACCCTTCTCATCAGTAACTCGAAATCATCGACAGTAGCTGAATCTCACCTAAGGTCCTTGTTTCTGAGTTAAATTTTCTTATCAACACAACACGAGCAATAAAGCCGGCCTACCATTCAACACAAGGTCATAGCCAGAAATAGCTTGAGAACGACATCTGCCTAGCATCGCCCAACTGCAAAAGTCCACGGCATTGACGATAGACCCTCCGAATTAGATGACAGTTCCATTCAAATCCACCGACATGATCTGTCGCGAAAGTAGCGCGCGATCCATGTCATGTCACAGACGAATCAAGGTCCTATCATGAGGCACAACGACTGGCAGAAAGGCCAACCCTGTTGTCACCAGAAGACTACCAAATGTGCCAGAGACAAAGAGTTGTTTCGTCACGGCAATCTTGAATCTTGGTACAAGATGGACTTGTCTCTCAACCAGTCTTCATTCTGCTTTGCCTGCATTTCAACTCTACGTCCCTCACCCACGTTAGAGCCTCCTCAGGGAGCTCACAGACGCAACTCACCCATGAGCCACCTTGACAAAACACCCGAAGGCTGCCTCTCTGCATTCTTCGCAAGATTCTCCGTCATGATTAAGAAAGACCAAATCCGCAATCAGCTCAGGTCCTGCGCCGAACAAATGCAAGAGCTTCTTGATCAACTGAACCCTACCCACAAGATCTCCCGATCCCTCAAGACCAGCATCACTCAAATCCAGCGCTTCAACGAGATCGATCGGGCTGGCGTACTCTGACTATGGCAGGATCTCCTCCACACGCCTCGAGCCCTTTCTTTCCGCGCTGTCGAGTTCAGTCGCCGAGTAGAGCTCGCGAGTCTTTTCGACAGACGGGTTGACCGCAACCCGGATATTCCGATTCTTATCGTCGATACCGAACATATCTGCGAGGAAGGTCTGCCTGAAATGAAGAAGAAATACGACGCTCACAATACCGTCGACGAACTGCATGATCCGGCGACAAAGTGGACGGTCGTAGGAAAGCGAAGGTATAATAACGATGACGAGCTGATTCAGCCTGACAACGAACGTGAAGAGTTTCTATCTGGAATGGAGAGGAAACCCCGAATTCACAATATCATCGGCAAGATGCATAATCCAGCAACAAAGTGGAAGGTCGTAAGAAAGCGAAAGAATGACAACTATGACGGCGACGACGAGTTGAACCAACCTGATATAAAGCGCCCCAAGCGTTCTAAATAACAGGGGTGCTTTCATTTCTAGCAGAATCAGAATATTTGACACACAACCAACGGCGAAAGATACAAGGAGCATGGCCTGCAACTGGTGGGAGACTCAAAATTGCAGCAACATGGATGGAAAGCTCGGTGGGGTCACGGAAAAGCATACCAACAGCGGCGTTCTTTTGGGATTATGGAATTCGAGAAAGTAAGAAATCGAAGGTTCTGTCTCTCGTTGATACATCTCTTTACTTGATTATTCATGTTGACGGCCCTTGAGTGTCGATATCAGTCATAAACTGTGAAAAGGCTGTCAGGTTTAAAGGAGACTTTATTCTGAACATAAACATAAGGTCACAGAATCCAGTCACAAATATATTGACTTCGAGTAAGCCCCTGCCTTCCTTCACGCTCAACGCGAAAGCATCTCACTACCAGGAGTCAAAGCGCCAGTGAGATCTCGGTACTGCCAGAGCATAATGATTCCCAGGAAATGATTGCAGGGGCTCATTGGAAATATCTGTTTTTCCCTGGCAAAGAAGCACAGCATCAGACATTTTAAGGAGATACAGCGGCAAGTTATCAGCATCAATAAATAACAGCAAGTGAAAGGGCCTTCGATACGATCTTCTAGCTTCCCAGCTGTCGTAGATTCTCCAATTTGCCCGTCAATTCCTCCCGGTTAAGCTGCCAAGCTGAGGCTAGTGGACCTATGCGATATATTTGTCTAAGATGCAGACTAAATTATTGCGGAAGAACTTGAGAAGTTATACTTGAAGAACGATGATCATGAGGGCATTGAGTATAGCGAAGAGAGCGAGGAGAGCGAGGAGAGCGAGGACGAAGACGAGGATGAGGAAGACCTGGTATGGAACCCTATCAGGAGGAAATATATGTAAATAAATGGACAAAGAGACATTACCTATATATTATAACTGTATTTATCCGAATTGAAATATCGCTTTTTGCTTAATATATACTTATTTAATTAAGCTATAGATCCTTTTATACGAGTTAATTAGGCCATTTCAATACGTTGACCTTCCCATGATCAGCTTGGTGGAGTCTATGTCATACTGCACCTGCCGCCAAATCGCTAGAAGCCTAAAAGCAATATCTTTATGTTTAGCGACGCGTATAATCCCGCAGATCTTTCAAAGGTCCTACTGTATAGGCATCACGCCACTTGACAATATCCCAGCATAAACAAAAATCCAAGTAATAAACCTGCAAGTCTGTTCTTAGAATATGGCTAGTTTATCCTTCTTGCGCTATAGTAGGGACTATAATAAGCTTGATAAGTTTTGAACTTCCACTTTCGTTTTATTTAAACAAATACATCCTCTATCATCCAATCTGACCCAGTTCTTGCTGCTTGGATAGTCCGCAATACCACGTTTCAAACCCTGTTCGGAAGCCAAAGAATTCATAAAGTACCCCCACAAAGCTCCCCGAACCTCAAGGAGTGCCGAATTCCACGCCCCACTGATTACACGAATGAATCTTGAGACCAATGGACAAAGAGCCGAGTTGATCGCGAGTAGCGAATACTACCAACCATTCAAAGCATGGCATTTGCATTTTTCCTTTATATAGCCCTGGAAGTTAAGTCTGCTGTTCCAACTTATCAAGTTCTCCTAGCGCCTTTCATAATCAACCTAACTTCCATTTGCTTTCAACATACCACTCCGCCATGAGCCTCGACGTGCGAACGAAATTCCTTGTAGTGGGAGCAGGGCCGGCCGGAGCATCCCTTACATCTTACATGGGCTATAATGGTAATTCCACTCAACTGGAATTATTCACAACATGCAGTTTACTGACTGGGGCCTAGTACTTGAGGGAATTGTCATCTCCGAAGCTTCTACCACGGCGGATACTCCAGGGACACATACGTTCAATCCCTTTGCATGTAGTGAGAATGAAACCGCCGATGAATCGGAAATTTAGCTTTAATGACTGGACTAGAATGCTTAAGAGACATTGATTCGGAAGAGTCTGCGTTGGTACTATCACTACGTGGTCTTTCGATCAGCAGGCAACTTTGTGTTCATGGCCGCGTACATCCCACTCAATTGATAAGTCCTTCTTGTTGTTGAACAATGGATTGACTTCAGCTCATGACTAAGTACATTGCGACCAGCACCAGATTGATTGCTATCTCTTCTTACACACTGTCTGGTGTGTCGGGCTAGATGAATGCGGGCCTGGCAGAAACCGAGGAAGAAGCAGGGAAGATAGGGTGCGATAATGAAGGAGTTAGTGTATCAGTGCTGCCTAGGGTAATATACCAACGAAGTAATCAGTTCCAGACAATGACGGATGATTTTGTCGATGTCAGAGCTAGAGTAGGCGATCATCGCAAAACTTTCCACGATTATCGATCTATAGCAGGGTATTTTTAAGCTAACCTCAAGCTATTTATAAATCAAGCTTCATTAAACTCCCTTAAAAACAGTGGGATTCGCGATGCCCCTGTTACTCATTTACTCCTTATCTTTCCCCAGATCCAATGATATTATGGGTATCAATGTAAGCCTGTTTTCGTGTCCATTCCGCTAATTTTGTACGCCCCGTCTGATGCGGTATTCCAATCATTACGCCGTGCAAATATGATGCTTCACAAGAAAACGTTCGGGCCCCAGCCCTGAAATGTAAAAAAGTCGTCAATTGTCGTGAAATCGTTCCATCTCTACCGAGCCCGCGTTAGCAAATTCCCCATCATATCGTGGGTGCGATTGCAGAACCAACCTCGAGTGTATTCATCGCAAGCTCAAGTTTTTCCCGCCCGCCAGGGATGTTGTCCTAGTCTTGTGTCTCTCGACGCTGTTTCACGACCTCGATAAGGGACGTGACCCAGTCCCCTGCCTCGTCCGTGGTGACTTCCGGCTCTGTCTAACTGAGCTCCTGGTGTTTCAGAAGGCACAGCCATCGCCTCAGCCCAGCCCATGTAAGTACCTCGCCGCCCGTGATGAGGGTCGGGTCGCTCAGCTTCGGAAGACGTAGTGTATGGTGCCTGGGGGGATATACACCGTCTGCCCGGGGTGAAGCACCAGGTAGCGTGCCTGGCCCTTGAATCGCATTGGGTCCTGTTCCCACCTTAGCCGGTCCTACCAGCTTGGCCAATTGGATGAGCTATGAGCAACACGTAATCTCAACTACGTCAAGGCATCCCTGCAACACGATCTGAATCGCGTACGCGCTAAACATCAGAGTATCTAGACGATCGTATCTTCACCAACCATAGCCGACATTATTAAGGCCGGACCAACTCCGCCCCCGCAGTCAACAAAGAACAAGAACAAGATCGGTGCCGAACGAGTCCAACGGGCCAAGGAGCGAATATGTGCAGCAGCCGGTTCTGAACCGTCGCAGCTCTTTAGCAAGCATGCTCCTCAGAGCTGGGGACAGAGCCTGCTTGAGCAGCTCGCCACTACCTTCAAGCTGGCCCAGAGTGGAAAAGCTGGCATCACAGTGCAGCAATTAGTAGCTCGCCTCAAGGAAGAGGCGAACCGGGACCAGACTGCCAAGGGTGTAGTCAGCAACGGTATTGTCACCAGGATTAAGTTAAAGATCGGGGGGAAGTCGCAGGGATGTGAACCGCCAGACGGCGAGGATGAGGTCGCAGACTCTGACGGGGATGCACACATGACCTCATCACCATCCAAGGGTCGACCTCACAAAAGACACCGCAAGAACCCCGAGACCGAACGTGAGCCCCAGGCTGTAGCAGGAGGCACATATGGCAGAGAGGATGAAGAGGACGCAGAAGGCTCTCGAGGCATCGTCTCTTCCAGCGCCGAAGCAAGAGGTCCCGTAAGTACTCATACAATTATCCCGCGCTGAGTAGCTCAATCTAGTCCTCGACAGCTACAGATCGAGGAATACCAGAAGCGCATCACTGCACACCGACAGCGCCTCCAACTCTTCGAAACCGACCGCGACGCGGCACAGGCCCGCATCAACCAAACAGATACTCTGAGGGAGGCCCTTCAAGAAGCCATCTCAAACCGTAATATCGCTAGCGCAAAAGCCCAAAAGTCCGCGGTCGCACTTACCGAGCTTGAGGCGCTGGTTGCCCGCAAAACAGACATCAGACGAGGCGAACCGCGAAGCCGAACAAGCAGAGGCTGATATGGCAGCGGCTCAAAAGAGGGTAGATGACCACGCAGATAAGGGAGCTGCGCTCCAGTATACAGTTGCGCTAATGCAGGAGGGTGTTGCGGGTTGTGTGGAGGATATTACTGATGAGGAGAAGGACTTGGGCGCGGCGATATGCTTGCAGAGTCTGCAGCGTGTGAGCTGGAAGACCTTGCGGGCTAGGTCGGTTGAGCAGGTGAATGACTTGCGGTCGCTGGTTAATGACATTTTGGCGTCCGGGGAATGACTCGCACAAGATGTAGACGTTTCTTGATGATATGTTGGCGTTGCAGGGGCTTGGGGAAATATTATTACAATACCCAGTATTTAGTTAGACTTGGTTGAGTCTTGCGGAGTTCTGTCTACAGAACTGGTTAGACTACCAGCATTAGAGCTTGTTCAACAGTGCTTGTTGGCAGACATTGGGTCGGCAATTGAATGTTGCTCTACGAAGACGTTCTGCTAATGGGATTGCGAGGGGCATAATGTTACTAGATCTTTTGACAGCATATTCGTGGGGACATTACAATACCGCGGGTCTCGTTAAGCAGGTATTTGTTTATTTCCAAATTAAACGCAAGTTGGCGCAGGGTGCGCTGTTATGACAGTCCGTTGAAGATGACATCCTGTGATGCATGAGTGCCCGCAATTGTGGTGTTGAGGATTTCTGATAGTTGTGCTGAAGGTCATGGTTCGAATCCTGCTGAGCGCCGCTTTTTTCGAGGGCGGTGTGATGATAATTGCCTATCCTGGAACTGAGCTCTTGGCGCAGAAAAATTACTCCGCATCCTGGGAGTGGGACTAATATCTTAAGATCCACAGTATTTAAAGAGCTACCCGAGACCCCATAAAGTAATAGCTAAATTTATCTTAAGATATTCCTTATAAGATGTATTTTAGTTAGTATTTATTTTTAAATAATAACTTATTTATTTATTTATTTTAACTTAATTTAATGTAACTTGAGAATTTGTTTATTTTATTTTCCCTTTCCATTCCACAAAATAACACAACAACGAAGCTAGCTAACCACTATTCCTCTTCTTCTTGTCAGTCTTCTTCTTTCTCTTAATAGTAGCCTCTCGTTCAGACTCTGATTCTTCTGACGAGCTCTGCTGGCCATCGTTTCTAGGGGCTTCTTCTTCGCTGCTTGAGTCATCTGATGACTTAGAGATATTGTATTTTCTTCGTTTCTTGCAAGATCGCTTTGTCTTTGGCTCATCGTTTTCGCCTCGATTATGAGACACTTCCTGGCTCCAATCGTCTCTGCGGCGACCCTGCTGTTTCGCTCGGTCGGCTTGTCCCATCCCCAAGACGGATTTCAGGTAGTTGTCAAACTGGCTTGAAGCCTGCTCAACAGTATCAAAGTGCTTTGCGCGTAAAGTTGGAGCACGGTACTTCTTCTTTTCTTTCCTGTTGGCTTTGTTTATAGCCTCATTCTCGGCGAGCGCGACGGCAATGTGAAAGGCGTTGCGGATCTGTCTTCCGTTCCAACGAACGCGCTGGTGGTTTCCCTGGAAATGATCATACGCGAATTCTTCGATGCTAACGTTATCGATCTTCATCTTATCCCCCATACGTTTTTGGGTTCTCTGAATGTTGATTTTGAATATGTCCAGCGTGGATTTCTCATCCAAGGGCGGGTAGTAAAGGCTGACATGAACTCGAGACCGAAATGCTTCATCCATGCGACCGACTCGGTTTGTGGTAAGGAAGAGAATTCCTTTGTAGTACTCGAGAATACGAAGGAAGACTTTTTCAATGGTTAGCCGTAGCTACATTCGAGGTGAAAGTTAACAGACCTGAGACAAGACTGTTGTGCTTAACATCATTAGTTCTTTCACTCAGAAACACATCTGCCTTATTACGACATTAGCCAATGCTGAGTGTAATTATAAACACAGGGTTTACATACTTCATCAAGGAGAAGAACACATTCCCACTTCTGCGCTTGAACGAAAATTCGCTTCAGTCGAGTTTCAACTTGCTCGGCGGTAATACCGAGATCACCACAAGTAATCGGATAGAGAGGCTTTTGGCACAAGTCTGCTACACATTCTACATCTTATGTTAGTTTCGTAGTCACGTGGATAGGTAAGTCTAGTCCTACCGGCAGTCGAGGTCTTTCCAACACCGGGGGCACCATGGAGGAGTACGATAAGGCCTTTGCCTGTAGTTGGTGAAAGAAAGGTAGGTTAGTAAGAGAAGGCCTCAAGAAGGTAGAAATATGTACCCTTTCCGCGGATCAAATCTGCTTGCATCTCAGCCTCCGCAACTCCTAGGTTCTTGCTTCGAAAGTGTGACTGAACAAGAGAATAGACCATTTCCTTGTGGCCACCGGGCAGAACGAGGGATTTCCATGCCTCGCTCGTGGACTCGGGCAATTCAGTGATATTGTTGATGTCCACGACGGCTGGTAAGAGATGTTAGCAACAACAAGGAGAGGAAAAAGCGGCACTCTTAATCCATGCAACCTACCCCATTTTCGATCCTTGAGGACAAATGCGAAGAGTTGACGTGGAAGAAGAATTAAGTCATCTTCGGGGATATGGCGAGGGTCATCCGTCAGGTAACGAGTATCTGTCGTCAAAAACTCGTTTTTTGCGAGGTAATCTTCCAAAAAGGTGCGATCTAGGTCCAAGTCGTTGAAAATTTTATCATTTTCGCAGCACATGGATTCTTTGCAGCCACCTCGCGAAATCATGGTCACCTCGGCCTCGTTGGCATTGGGCAGAGTCGGTATGCCAAACTTTACTTGATATTTCTCCTTCCATCCATTGTCCTCCTCCTGGTTATCCCATAGGGCGGCGCGGAAGTCAATGATAATTTCGCTATCGATCTCCTCGGCTTCGTGTAAGTTAGGCCCGCGATATAGAACATGTCCGACATTGGATAGCTTGATGAAGGTTTTGCCGTTTCCAGAAAGCTTCTTTGACAACTCTTCTGGACCTTCAGCAAAGCTCATGGGGTATATGGGGAGCAACCTGATGTCTTGAAACCCGTTGTACTTCTGAATGCTGAAGGATTTAGCAATAGGGCCAAACTTGTCTCCATCAAACCCAACTTGGTAACACGTAATAATAAAATCGCTGGACTTTGCTGGAACCTTATATAAATTCATGCCAGTGGCTTCCTCATCGTTTTCCTTGTCCTCTGGTGGTGAGAGGTAGGGACGACCACCAGTAACATGCAGTACTCGGTAAGCCTCGATAGGCGTAGTGGCTGTGACAACTGTAACGCCAGCCTGGAAGATATGCCATAGATCAGAAAAAGCGATCTTCGTGGCTGTGGAGTCTGCAAAAGATCTGAGAGGAATGAGATCCTTGTTCATGAATTCAACAAGACAGGACAGCTGTCTGAAGGCTTGTTTTGTCCCATATTCATCCAAAAGCGAATTCCAAGCTTCCCCGTCATCGTTTGAGTATCGGCTGCCAATGGTCTGCGAAGGTTCTGGCCTGTTTGAACTTGTCGGCGGCTCTGCGCAGTCCCGAGAAAACTTCTTCTCTAGCTGTTGATGGAGGTTTCTGATCTGTCCGTCATACTTGACAAGAACTTTGAAAGGTTTTAGAAATACGATAGGACTGGCCAAATCGACTTCAAGGGCCTTCTCAAGAAGTAGCTTCAAAGAATTTCCGTTAATGCGGATTCGGTCTGGGATCGGGGAATACGCATCCCGGGGAGGTTGGCCTGTAGTTGTGGATTTAGATGGTTCGACCCGGGTCTTAGGATGAGCTGCGTTGGGATCGTCGAAGTCGCCAAAAATGAGTTGCTCTTCGAACGGAAAAGGCCTCATTCGGCGCCTAAAATGGACAAGATGCTGAGGATGCCTTCTTGCAACCTGGTCGGTCCAGACTTCGTGCGGAATCACGGGATTATCCATCAGTACGTCGATGACGTGCTTCTGGCTAGGCTCCTTATTTTCCTCGAAGTTTCTTTTGAATTCTGACCATGGTACTCTATTCAACGTTGAAATTGTGTCATTTGCCTCATCATCGTCATCTGAACCCTCGCCATCTGAACCCTCGCCATTATTATTGTCAGAGGAACTTCCTCCGGACGACGAGTGGCCATCCTCAGGTGACTGGCTCTCTAGCGAAAAAAGCCTGTAAGATGGTTAGTGTTAGCTACTAACAGAGTAAACCCATTACCTGTCTTCCAAAAGCCGGAAGTACGCCGTGATTACGAAAGAACGCTTTCTCGCTTGTCCAATTCTCCATTTGAGAGGCATTCTTGCTTCATATTCCTGGATCAGGTCTTGCGCACGGCCAACCCTCCTTGCGCTGCGGCTATACTGATTATGGGGATAGAAACTCCTATCTAGTTGTTCGAAAAATTCAAGAAATGCTTTATGAGCCTCCTTCGATCCCTCGAGAAGGTCATTGTCAATATTGTTTTCGATATCAGGCTGCTGTTGATTATCCTTCTTAGACGCATCATTTTCTGGACAGTGATTGGCTTCTTGATGCTCTTCTCCATTCCCTATCTCCACAGATGCTGTCACCTCTTCGGGCCCCTGTGGCAAGGTAGAAGTATTGGTCTCTCCTGAGATTTCTGTATCCGCAGACAATGGTAATGCTATACCCGCTCCTGCTTCCGCAGGGCTGGCGGTAAGCACATCACCGGGAGACGTAGACATGGTTGCTTGATCGGAGGCTGCCATCGGTAGATCCCTCCGTAAATAGTAATGTTTATGCCCAGTGAATAAAACCTGAACAATATGATCTTTTGTTTACTGTTAGCTAAAAGCATTACTTAGAACACCTTAAGTATCGCCGGATACCGGGTAAATGCAGCAAGCCTGAGCCGAGCCTGATTGCCAAGACTGCAGGTTGGTCATTCGGTCGGAACGAATGCATTATCGTCCCCCCCCAGCCAGGAAAGCCACTGAAGCAGAGATTGGTCAAACCCTGAACGGTAAACGAAATATTGGATGACTGCATTCAGCCATGCCAGGACAGAATACTTGCGCAAGTAACTATTCGCCTGTTCAGGCCAACGACTATCACATCAGGGCGGCCAGATTTCATTTGACCAGCGACGCGTTTCTAGTCAATTGGCTCTCCAAAACAGGGCGAGCACCTTGCAGTTAAAGGGGTGGTCAGCGAGTGTATTTGTGCCTGGGTTGGTCAGCCTAAAAGCTAATCCTAGGCTCGGGATCTCCGCCAGCCGCCTTATCTTTTCACTCCCAATGGGCGACTGTGTAAGTGGCCTCAATATTTATGCAAAGAACTTTTGAAACGGTTCGAACATGACTCACTGCCTGCATTCCGTCGATGACTGGATGGTCATCAATTTTGGTCGGTGGGTATCGTTTGCCGAGCCTGATGAGTCCCCCGAGAACGAAGTTTAGGAGGCTCAAAAATTCATTGTTGTCACTTTCCCCCCCTTAGCTCTCTCTCATTCCTACTTTCTATCCCTCAACCGAGATGGATACTGAAGCCAACGTCCCTGATAATGGGCGATTCCCCCCTGGGCCCGGATTGCCAGACCCTACCCTCGAGTCCCTCGAAGTGATCTGGTTATCCCTAGTCCCCGAGCTCCAAAACGATCAATCGTTTTATGACGAGGCTGTGGGGAAATTTGTCAACGAACAAAAAACTGCTGTTGAGTAAGAGCCATTTCAGCGCCGCTTTTGATGTTTGACTGACCATAATAAGGAATGCTAAGCAGAGAGCAACAGAGGAAAACAACAGCTTCATTAAAATATTGGAACGATGGGATAGTGTACAGGATGAAAAGGACGATGAGAAAAAGTCCAGATGGCCAAAACCATTCAGCAGAGACAATGACAAGTTGATGGCAGAAGTACGTGCAAATATATCCAAGCAGCACAACTGGGAGGATGTTCTGTCTGCTCTCCGTGAAGGCGAGAGTCACTACTCAAATCCTACCGGAATCAAGATCGTGCACAAGTGGTTTCGCAAGGCTACAGATAAGCCAGCCGCTATTGAACCTTATATCGACTTCATTCCCAGCGGCACGTACACGTCAATTATATGCACTGGCCTCATATTCATTTTACAGGTGAGGAAACCCTGCTGGAAACCCGTACGAGTATTACTCACCTCTTCTCCTGGACAGGCATGCGCCGCCGCCAAGAAATTCCGCGAGGAATCGTTCGACCTCATCAACAGGCTGCCTGACAGGATTGACTTAGTTAGCCAGTATTCAGAGCTGTATAAGGATGATTTTAGCCTTCAGGTAGCAGCATATGATCTCTATTACGAGATATTACATGCAATCGAGGGCCTGATCCACTGGCTGTTAAAAGACCATACCTGTAAGTCCTGATTCAATTATCGCGTTTCTTACTTGTGCTAAGTACAAGAAGTTGAATTCTTGAAAATCCTGGGACAGCAAACTTCTTATGACCCTTTGAAAGGGCGCCTGGAAGAGGTAGGGAAAAAGTCAGCCCGATTCGAGGAAGTCATCGGCCTTTGCAATACCAAGAAGCTAGCCGAAATTGGCAAAGGCGTAAATGGTATCCGACAAGATCTGACTGCGCTGAAAAACCAATTCTTGATATTTATGCGAGTTTCGTTCCGCAATGCCCAATGTGAGTATCTTTTCCTATCTTGATATTTCTTGCCCACTGACTGGTATAGGGTTTGAGCAGCTGTTCAAGGCCAAAAGCCAGACTGCAGATCTTAACCATCAAGATTCGCCGGTGGCTTACATTTCTAAGCATGAGTTGCTCTCTTTACTTCTCCCAAAGCCTTCATATAGTCCAGAACAATCACTTGTTGTGTCTCCCTTCGAATTGCCACTGGACCAGATTCTTCATGCTGGGTTCAGAATGGATGAATCAGAGCAGGCTCGAACGCGCTGGATGATGAACAACAGCCTATTGAGCAAGTGGTTCCAATCAACCAAGTCGCGAATGTTACTTGTCAATGGCAACCATTCGCTGGAACGGGTTGCTCCAACCTCTTTCTTTTGCTCCATGTTGGCCAAAAGCCTGAAAACAGTCGAGTCTATTGTTGTGTTGACTTATTTCTGTGGCCTCAGTACCCCTAGTGAGAGTGAGCCATACGACGACGCTGGACTACTCCGTGATCTCATAGGCCAGTTAGTCACACAATGGAGATTTGGTGACTTGACATGCCTTGACCAAAGGTTTGTAGGGAAGTTGAAGAAACAGAGCCCCGAAATACAACTCAAGACACAGCGACGTCTGCTCCATAGGCTGATTGCTGCACTGCCCCAGAAGACTCCAGTTTTCGTTTTCATCGACGGAATTAACTACATCGAAACTGAAGACTTTGTTAATGAGACTAAGAAGGCTATGGAGGGGCTCAGCCGGCTTGTTTATAATAAACGTGTAGGGGCGATGGTAAAGGTCTTTGTGACGAGTTCAACGAGAGCATGTGATGTAAATGAATACTTCGAGGACGATGAAGTAATAACAATTCCTGAGGATGCAGAAACAAACACTAATGGACTTATCGATGTACAGTTTAAGTCAGGTCTAGGGAGTCAGATTGTCAAAATCGGAAGATAAATATAGTATCTTAGATTTAAAAGCGTATCATCTCTTCAGGCAGGTATGAAGGTCCCGGGATAAGGTAGTGGGCCTGTATGTTACCGAGGTGTAGCTTGCTAAGCACCCAGGAGTAGACTTGAGCGTAGTCCGGGTTGTCTGGGATATTGTACTTGTTGTAGAGCTGCCCGTTACTTGCCATCAAGTACCGCGCTGCCACTATATCTGCGTAGGCAGGGAGGCGGGATGATATGTGTGGCGAGAAGCGTGAGAGGCTGATATAGTCCTGTGCCTGACAATCTGCCAGTCGGCGTGATGCCACCGGTTCACATTAAAGGCTGTGGATGAACTACCTTCACTGTGATATAATGCGCTGATTGAGGCCCTAGACAAGATCTAACATGCCTGCTGCCATCTCGGCTCGCGACTAAAACCCGCCCAGTCCGGAGTGGGCTTCTTTTTTGCTACTGTGAGAGCTTAGTCATAAAGGGGTTACGAACGTGAGCGAGGGCGGCGGAAAAAGCTACGTCGCCCATAGCCAGACTCTCACTGAACTTCCAGGCATTGGTGTACGTCAGGCCCATGAGTGCGAGGGCACAATACAGATCAGTGTAGAAGTTGCTGTGGGTGAAGCCCCCTTGAAGTGGATGGGGCACGAGAGTCAGCGTGAAGGGTCCTCGGGTGATGGAAGCCGTCGCTTCGCCAGTGACCGTACAATGCTATATAATAGTATAGCTGTCCGTTCCACGTCATGTAATCAGGGCTTGCATCCTCTCCTCCTCAGGATCCGACTCCTATTCTCTGGCTGTTAGCGTCTTTTCCTCCAGCAATGCACCTAGCTGTAGTACCGTGAGCTTGCTACTAAGACTTACCAAGGCATCAAATGAGCTAGTGAAGTTCGTGGACAGTAGACGGGTTTCGCAAATCTCGTGCCCGCATACAGAGGCCATAGGTATCACTATGCTTTCTTTTCACATAGGGAGGCAGCTTGGCCATGACTTTCTTTACTTTTTCCGGTTCAATATTGATAACAACCAGAAGGCCACAAACATCTTGGTTTCTCACTACCTGGGTGGCGATACATATAGCAAGGTTAAGGAGAGGATTTATAATTAGATAAAATACCTCCTAAGCAATAACAACTCAGTACCTATAGTAAGGTTTAGTCATCGGGGCGCTACATCTTTAAACCCAGACAAGATATAAAAGTATATAAAGCCTATATTTATTATTAGCAGTTCGGGCAGTGAAAACACACATAATCATCTACGTACCCAGTAATTACCTCTATGCCCCTCTTCTCCCAGCACTGACAGAGTAAATACTTGCTAATATGGTGATACTATTTTAGATGAAGATGGTCACTCACCTGAACACCAGATATATATACAATATTACTCCTAAAACCCTGCTAAGGACCCATTTCTCTTAACGAAGTGGCTAACCTTTCTTAGGAGTGCATAGTTTAACATTCCTAAATAAATATAACCCAAGATCAAGGAATTCTACTACCGCATGCTCAAGGGAATATATACAGCGTAAGAACAGGCCATAATCCATCAAAGCAAGTAACACAACAATCTAATTCCGCTATAGGATATTACTTATAGTCTTACTTCTGAGTTAAAAGGGGAACTTCCAAATAACTATAACCTTACTGATACTTAAAGGGGGGTAATTTGCGCATGGCTAACCAAGTCCACAGTCCCTGAGATAAGTCATTCCGATGAGCATTATATTAGCTAGCCCGTTCTATATATGTTCACTTAGATGCTTAGTGGGCTAGACACTGAGCCGAGTACAGATCCAAATAATCCCTCTTGTAATGTGGTGGCTTACGTATGTGAAGGTAGAAGGATAGAGAATAGTCACTGAAATTATATAATGGACTCGCCATACGCACAGGAGATTCCCACACAGTTTTTTAAAGGGGGTTTTAGGAACCGGGACAGTAATAGATACTGATCTTACGGGAGGTACCTCTCTCAGTTTCTTACATCCAGCTAGGATACTATTTTACTATTAACCAGTAGTGATAATAAAAGCGAAGTTAATAGCAGCGATAAAGGCGGAAACTAGAAGCTAATTCCCACTATTATTCACTCACCAGCAGCACCCGGACCATTAAAAAAAGTCTTTCAGGATGCGTTTGCGTCCATGTATATCAATAGCTTTATTCTAGTGCCAGAATGTCTTCCCAAGGACGGCGCCCTGATGCCCAACGCCACGATCCCGACCGACAGCCTGCTTAACTTCTTTGTACTATCTTCAGCTCAGCTACTTACCACCACCGCTGGCTTTACCATTAGAAACAGTCATGACAGTGCCCCTGGTAAAGGTAGATATCTTATAAGACTGGCTTCATAACATATTCCGGCGTGCCCCTCAGTCCATCACAGTGCATTTTTAGCCCACAAAATAGCCGTTCAATGGGTCAGCGTGCGCTAATATAGACCTCTCAGTGGCCCTGGATAAGCATCTTAGCTTCTAGGTAAACTCCTACACAGCGATAGATATCCTCAGGCTAACTCAGGCAAACATTAACGCCATAATCTCTCATTCACTAGTGTTCCTAATAGGCATCGCTTTTAACCCAAAGAAGTTAGGTATGAGCTGCAAATGAGTGTCTGTTATTATGCAAAAAGCTAGTAGTGATGTCTAGACCTTATTAGATGTTACTCATCTCGCGGGCATTGAACACCCTATTACTAAGCACCTCGGCCCTCTGTCGCTCTAGCCATATACTAAAGGGCGTAATATACTCTAGTACACAGAAAATTCCCCGTGTTAATATCATCTTCCGGCTCAATCTCAAGCTTAGCAGTGTTTCTTTCTCAGCCAATATATCATTTGGCCGGGATGAGGTGACGCTGTGTCTCCAGGGGGATAAGAGAATAGATAGGAGTTTTACGCTTATTAATGCAGTAGATTGGGTAGGGAAAACTCTTTGTTTACAGGGCATGGATAAGTGTGACTCTCCTAGGATAAGGGAAAGAGTTTCTCAAGGCTGTGAAGCCCAGAGTGTTAGGGGTCAGGTTTACATTCAGAGTGGATAGTGGTTTAGGGGGTAATTTAACGTATAGCAGCAACCATGTAAGTGGAGTTCAGTGCTGGGAAGACACATGCTCATCATAGTCTCGTGTTCTATCTGACCTTTGCTTATACGCCTCATGGCGGAGCTTCCTTTCGGGGTAACCTTTAGAACCGAGAAATCTATATCGGGTCTATCACACACTAGGGCATTAGAGGGTTGTTGAGGTCGTGTTCCTCTATCAAGGAGAGCACAGCAATAAAAAAGATACACAGTGAAAAGAGATGAAAGAGGAACAGGAGATAGATGTGTTAAATTCGTCTACTTGCTGACTGTCTGCCATTCACGTTGCGCAGAGCACTCTACTGCAAACCCAAAGACCCTCGCATACCATCCTTGCGCCCACAAACTCAGCTCCATGCAGTGGGGTGCTCCAAGGACGAAGCTGCCATCAACCCGAAGGCTACTTGAGAATGATTCAGTAAATACTTGCAATCTCTCCTTCGAGACAATAAAGAATGGTTCCTGCTCTGCTAAAGCGTACATGACGGGAACTTGAATATGTGCCGCCCATTTTTCCTTCCAGCTGGGAAGCCAGGATTCGGGCAAACTCTGAATTTCAGCCAATGGTATTGGTGCATCAAGCTGCTCCGTAAGCTTGAGGATGCTGGGGTCCACGGTATTTGAGCGAAACATAGTGGCATCTTTCTCCTTGGGAGAATTCAATGCGTGGCCCATGGGGTCAAGCGACATCTTGAGAAAGTTTTCCATCATATGAGGCTGCCAGATATCGCCCAGGCCGGAATAAATAATTCCACTTAGTACATAAGAGGGACTTTCGTCCTTGGCATGCATAGCTGCTGTCGCTATGGTAAACATACTGCCAAGGCTATGACCAAAGAGCACAATGCAGTTGCATTCACTGGGGACCCCATATTCAGCCCAGAGTGCAGGTAGAATATATTTGTGTAGTCGAACACTCGTCTCCATCACAAAGTCGGAATCAGCTGGAACAGGGAGGAACGAAGTTGATTCTCCATAGCATGGACGATCGATTGACACAAACGGAACACCATAGGCATTGGCCGAGATAGCCGCGGTATGTTTAGAGTCGGCGTCGAAATAGTGGCAATCGTAGCCGCCACCATGGAGGGCAACAATTAAAGGACGAGAGCTGAGGGGAGACTCGGAACGAGCAGGTAAGCAGTGAATGCCTGTGACTTTTTCTCCATGTTGGAGGGAGATGGTAAAGTGTTCCATAATCTAGAACCAGGGGTAGAATGTGGTATGACGCGAAGGAAGAATGAATATGTTTTAAGCAAAAATGAGCAAAATACGTAAATTACTGCTATTTTATAGCATTTATTCCGCTACTGTGGGACGAGACAATTAGAGTAAATCGTATCCACTGCTAATTACCACTACTCTAAAGTGTCGGTGATAACTATAAACTCCGCGAAACTCCACAAGCAACATCGCCACTTCGTACCGAGAAAGGAACCTCCCGGGTGACCAAGTCATTGTAATGGGTCAAAATGGCTAGATTAACAATGATGATCGAGCAATACCACCTACCCCCACTTATTGGACTACCAAAATTTCGATTTTCCATACAAAATCCGGATTTTTAATGACACTGCATTTAAAACTAGCTGTCACAAGCGCTACTGCTCCACCACAGACATCAATGGCCTCATTGAAATCATCATAAGCGCTTAGTAAGTGACCGAGCCCATTGGTAAGTGCTTTGCCGGATGACCAATGACTGCTAGACATCAGACATCTGGCCAAGGTCCTTATGCAGACCGAATGTGAAAGGGACATAAATAGAGAAAGCCATCGGAGTCAACTGGATACCATCGTAGTCTAAACCGTAGAAAATGCCTACTATTCGGTCTCTTATGAGTAATGGGACTGTCGCGAGAAGTGTTTCCTATCGTTGGTTACCAGGATGAATAGGATCAGACTTGCTTATCGTTGATACAAGCCTAACCTAGCGGTATATATGGTTCAGCTTTTTACAAGCATCGTTTGTTGGCGGTGACTACTACTAATTGACTCATTGGTGAGTTTTGTGTATTTTCTCGTCGTCTTCCTGCTTCTCTAGTTTCAGATCCAGATTTTACAGTCTACTCAATTTTGGAGCCTGGGAGCCGCTGGAGTCTGTCGAGAAATGGATGGCCGCTGGGTAACCAAGAAAAAACGGTGAACAAGTGGCCCCCAGCATCGCCAATCAACGAGAGGTTAGCTACACGGTGTAGACATAATATATTGGGAGATTTACTTCCCGGATCGCTGGATGTCGCTAGCGAAGACCTCCCCTTGTCGCTGTGGGGCCCACTTTCAAAAGATTCGTCCAAAATCTCAGAGCGGGATAAAGGTTCGCAACGCAATGGAGCTTGCACCTTTCATACTCCTTTTTCATCATGACGTTGCATAGTGGTTGTAGACTGTGCTTAGCTTGTGTAGGAATATAATGCTACAACCGCCATCAACGGATGTCTTACTTCACGGTTCAAGGAACGCAGTGAAAAGATTGCTGAAAAGACATCCCGATGTCTATCATTCGTCGCAGGCCATGCTAGGTATACTAAGAGCTAGGCACCGCAGTTGGACCTACTGTCTGCAGTGCTGTGCTGCCAGCACAAGTGCAACGCCGCCTTTCTTTTCCAAAGGGCCTGAAACAGAGATCTGACGGAACTGGGAACGCCCAGAATACGCTGTGATATCTTCAACTGAGTTCGACTTAGTTAAATGATACAGAGAGGTCAAAGACTACCTCTGCATTGGTTGCGCCAATGACCGCCGCCTTGTTCGGAATATCGAGACACTCAGGCCATTCTTCTCATCTCTCACTATAATTACACTCAAGTATACGGTCACCAGAAGATACTCACGACAGTTCGGACGTTCTGACCGATCCAAATATCTATGGGATATGGCCAATCAGCCCCGATGCGGCGCCGATAGCCAACTCAACCCTTTAACGTCTTCCATCGTACTGGATCGTAATAGCAAATTAGGAATCAGCCAAAGACGACCAGCAAGAATGATAACACATTTATAGCCAATTGCGAACTGTTTGGCCGTATCTTGAAGCATGGCATTGGAAAGGTTGCTCCTCGAGGTCTGCCAATGGCTGAGGCTGGCTGTGCGGGAAGTATCATTGGCATACCTACATATTTCTTATGCGTGAATTCAACTTCCTGACAATTGACCTGCTGTGTACTAGTCTAAAATCGGTATTTGTAGGAAGGCATGTACATGCCGAGTAGGAAATGAGTTAGAACTTACTCCTCCGCTGGATAAAATGAAAGAGCCGGACTAAAGCAGGGCCGCCGGACCAGGGCAAGAGCAGGTGTAACTTGGTGACCAGCGGCAACAACAACGACAACGGAAGGGGTAGGGGCAGAGGGGTTGGGAGCAGCATTCTTGGGGCAGGCCGTAGGCTCCGTAAAACTGCCAAAATGAGGGTTATGGCCAAGACACTTGACACAATTGTGGATGCAGTCGCTTGGGCTAAGTTCAGTATAGGTAGCATGGGCCGCGCTGCATTCGTCAACGTATTTGTTAGCCGTAATGACAATTCCGAGGGCGCCGATCAGTAGCCCGAACCCGACGGAGTGGTTCATTTGTAAGTGATAGGTGCAGTGGGTGATTGAAGGTTTTAGATAGAATAGGTGGTGGGGACAATAGATATATTTTCTCCTATTTTTGTATCTGGCTATATTAGCATATAGTGGCCTCCCTTGTCCAGAGATGTCTTATCTAACCCGGCAGAGCTCTTGTCAAAGATGCCTCTAGGCTTTCAGGTGTAACAGTTGACCGGATCGTTGATTTTGGTATTTCCTGAATCCTACGAAAAATACTCTGTAGCTATAATGCGAGATCGTAAAGATGGCGATAATTCCTTACCTTGAGGCAATTTTATAGTGTTGTTGTGCGCAAGAGAGTGATGTGAGTGATGTGGAAAAGCAGTATTGAAAGCGTGGCCCAAATCGAGCTAGGTCAGGTTGCCCTATAGTCAGGGGATGTGATGTGGTTTAATTAACTTTCTGAATGAAGCTGAACCTTGACCCCAGATTTGGTTCTATTCAGAATCCAACAAACACCATTACAAGACTAGGAAAAGTTCTTTGGTGTTATAAAAGCAGAAAGTGAATTAGGGAGGGTGCAGATACATACAAATATGAAGTAAAAAAGGCTGTGTTGATTCTAGTTGACCTAGGTTTTGATATTTTTACCGTCATTAATAACAAGTCTATAACACTACTCTGATTTTTATTCAGTGATAGGCGCTTATGTCCATTCAATATCTCCTCTTGTTCCATATATAATTCATTTTTTCCCTAGTTTTACTTCAAACGGTGTAATGTTCTGAATGTGTATTCACATGGGTACCCTCCCCTTGCTTTTTATGAACTGGTGAAGCTATTTTCTTTTCTCGGGCCTTCCAGGTCCTTGGGTACACAAATTGACCAATTGAACAACCACCTTATTATCAAGCATCTTCAAGGTCCTCTTCTTGACTAGCAAGGGTCCTCTCTATTCGCCTTGCATCTGGACGCAAGATTCTGTACATCCTCGAGACCACAGGGATTGGAAGTAGTGCATCATTCTCATCACCGCCTCTTCCTCTGCATACTTTAATAAATTGAAGTTGGCGACCTGCTATGTACCAAACAAATTTGGCATGTGTATGATGCCTCTTAAAGGTGAGACTGGCTTTTAGAAGATCCCAAGATCCTAAATCTCTCGAGCGACACACCCCATTATCGAGTGAGGATGCCACCAGAGATGCAACTAGCGACTCACTTTGAAAAGTCGGTAAGATGTCCTTCCACCGTTCATGGACAGGGACGACCTTGGTAAGGTAGTGTTTTTTGCCAGACATCGTCTTCACCCAATAGTTCTTACATGCATCTATTTCATGAAAGAGACTTGACCGGAAGTCTTTGAACCATGTGGAAGATGGATCCAGTCGTGATGTTATCTGATTTGCTTGGTTCTCAAAATCGTTCCAATAGCTGACAAGGTCTGAATCAAACGTGGTAAGCACCGGCTTATCATATCCAATGCCAGAATCTGTTCGGTAATTAGAAAACTCTCTAATCCCATCATGTATCCGCTGGTGTATTGCAAGCTTGAGGTAATCGATAATATGGTTCGAGGTAGCTAAAGCTGTAAAGTCGTCGGTTTTATAAGCTGGAGCTTTCAGGAACAATTTGCCACCACACTGCTCTTCCTTGATGCGACACCAGATGTTCTCGTCAAATTCGAATCCGCTTTTCTCTTGGTCCACAAGCGCACTTAATAGCATGCTCAGTTTGACGACGGTCTCATTTCCGATACTGCCCTCATGATAAGCTAGGCTTTCCTTATACCCTGTGCAGGTGCCCATGTAAGAGGGACTGAGATGAAAGTCGAAGGCTTCTTCCAGAAACATGTCCAGATAGTGAGGCTTGCCGTATCGGGATGCTAGACTGCCTAGCGTCTGAGTGTTGGGCTGGAAGTACTCCTTGAAAGTGTGCGGCGACGGCACATCAGTACTCTTGAAATTGTCGACTATATCTGGGTCCCAGCAAACCCAGGCCTTATCTCCGTCATAATCGCCTCCGGAGAGCTTATTTGCTAGTGGCTCATCACCTAAGGAAGAGAATACGATGACATTTTTGAAGTGTCGTAGCTCTGGCTTGAACACAGCCTTTACCTTTTGAATATCACTTGGTAGATGTGCTGGGCAGCGACCAACGAGCACGTCAAATCCACCAAGGTCATCAAGGGTCTGTTGCCCATCATCAAATGCTGGTGAAAAGCACAGCTGGACTTCATTTGGTGCCAGAACCCTCTGGAAGTCGATAGCCATCAGTGCGGAAGTTGACTTGGCAATCCTGATATGAAGTTTGGTTTCCATCTGTTCCCAACGTTTTTTTTGATGACTGAACATCAAGGAATTTAGGAATTCGAGCCTCCTTGGTTCGAAACCGCCATCAGCAAGAAAACTCATCGTCTTGGGCCAGTCTGCAGGCAAACCTCCCACAAACCATGATGTGCTATCTTGGCTGTCAACAAATGTGGGGGAGGAAGTTTCATGGATCCATTTTCGAAAGGCTTCTGGTATTTCCATGGCTGCTTTGGCATTGCCCAGGTCGTTACGAATGTGCTTATCTATGCGTTCGCAAAGAGTTGTGCGCATGAGTTTTCGATCAATTGCTCGCTCTTCCAAGATTGGAATGAATTGAAGGTTTAAAAAGGCTGGTCCCCTATAAGAAGAAACGGAAACCACCTCCAAGATTCGGTGGGCGGGATCAGACCAGTTGCATTCCCATTTTCGCTGCGATGGATATATCTCGATCCAGCGCTCGTCTGGGGGATAAGGAGTTGAATCCATCATCCAGAGCCCTTTAGCGCCACCAATCCTAGCTTGAATAGCTGTTGGGAGAAAGTCCAGCCCCATGATATCCCGCACCTCACTCAAAAGCAAGTGAGAAATTCTTCCGATGCCATCGTTCATGGGAGTTCCATTTGGAGATTCAATATCTGTATGTATGTGCCGAATAGAGTTTTCCATAAGCATCACAGTAGGGGTTGTTTTGCTTAGGCCTGCAAACATGATCTGGTGTATTAGCAATGATATCAGTAGAAAACATACAAAGGGCATGGTGATGCTACCTAATGAAATTCGATGAAAGAGCTTAATATAAGGTTGATCTGCGTTGGAGTCCAGCTGTAAAAGCCAGTCCAGTACATCATACCTGTCGCAAAATGAATCAACTGACGTCAAAGCTGACGGATGATTGATCTGACTAGCTCTAGCAGACATAGTAGAGCCAATGTTGAGTCCTACCACGTGCTCTCCGAACAAAACAACGCGCTTGCCGGTTATCTTGGGTGCAACTGAGCTGGATTTCCCTTTTTTTGATCTTATTTCCTCGATGTAACAAGCTACCCATGTCTGAGACAGAAATGGATGATGCTCTTGGACTAGCCACCTGGCTAGTGCTCTCCTTTCGTCTTTGTTTTTGAGGATTGTCGCGCATCCATCGTCAAAGAGCAGCTGAAGTTCTATAAAACGATTAGAACCAAATTTTCGGCGAAGTCTGGAGCTTTTTCCAAGCACAGGTATTTCAAGCTCCAGCTTTGGTTTTCTGTCAGGATTGCAAAAACGTAGATTGGCCTTATACTCTACAGCTCTTTCCTCGTTGGGATTTTGTCCATGGCCTTGGTCCCATACTTCTCTATTGCACTTTGCTGGGAAAGCCTTATCACGGAAACAGTTGTGCTGTTTCAGGTCTTTCCAGAAGACGTCTTGATCTTTCCATTGTGAGAGATACTTCAGGGGTACATCTTCTGGGCTCAAAGAACAATGGTATGCAATACGGCAAACTTCCCACTTGGCTATCATCGGCGCGTTCTTCATCCCTGAGGGGCATTTCGCTGGCTCATGATTAGTGTACGTGTATACCACAGCCGAATAATAAAGGAGAGGCGTACGCCATGTGAAAACAAAAGGTTCTGTCGGCATAATTCCCTCGGAGGTTTTGTGATCTTCTTCTACAGGACGATGATCTCTTATCTCGCAGTTCCGCATTACCGAAGACCTAGTGAGCTGACCATATTTGGGATTGGCTGTAGTGTTCCGTGTTTCTGTCTGACTGTAATCTATGAAAAGCTCCTCCATTGCATCTATGAGTGAAGATGATGGAGACATGTCTTCGTCGAAGCTTCTCGGAAGTGGTGACTCGTGAGAGTATGCATAATCTCGATCACCATCATCCGGGATAGATATTTCAAGATGAAAGGAACGCTGATGGTCCTCATTCAAGCGTATTTTGTCAACACTCTGTTGGGTCTTGTATGGATTCGAAGAGGACGTTGAGCTGTGAACAGGAATTCTATCGATAACAGCTAGTGCCTCTATCCGTTTCTTGCGCGCTTCCATTTTCTGGACGGAGTTTGAGAATGAAAACAAATTATTCCTTGTGCATTGGTGTTATAAACGTTTACTATTATATCGATATATTGAAAGAAGTAGGGGGGAAGATTCTTCTGTTAATATACTAGGCAATTATGCTCCATCCCCTCACGGAAGCTACCTCCACTGCGTTTCTGGTGGGCCTCCCGCAGCATGAGTCGTATGATCCTTTCGCCAATACACTTCCAATAAACGCGGCTCCAACATCTGGGTGGCCAATAATTAATTACGTACTAAAATTCCTTGTTCAGCTTACTACAGGCATGACGTAGGAGGAAGCGGGGTCGTTGCTACAATAAGTGACATGATCAGGACAATCTATTGAAATCCTGAGGGACGGCAAGGCTGAATGCCGGGAACAGGGAAAATTTGTATGCATTAGCAATAACGATGGGCAGTTTTATAATCACATTTTCGCGCCATGTTTTCCCCGAACGGTGATCTCGAGCGGACGTACTATTGAGAAGTTGAGCATATTTAACCTGTCGAGAGACATCATCTCCTCCGCGTTCACAGTATAAAGTATCAATGGTAGCGCTGAAGCAGTGAGCGAGCTGGTCTGATCTGATTGATTTGGTGCGAAGACAATCCGGAATTCCGTGAGTATATATTCCGTGTCTCGGATAATTGTGTAAGTTTTCAACGATCTTTAGTTGGGGAGAAAGACCTATGCGGCAGGCAGGTGTACCTACCAGTAGCCCAAGGATATCCCGGCCGGAATGTTGCCCATGTGGTTTGGATGCTGATAGATGGTGTGACTTCATGCTAAAGGCAGAAGACCTGCATCTGGGGCGAGTTAACACCCGACACTTGAATCCAGGCAGTTGAGCGCTGTAGCTATTGATATTGGTCCTTTTCCGAATCCCGATATTCCCTTCTTCCGAAGCACACGACCCATTCGGCTCAACAGCAGCTGGATCTGCTACTACATCCTTCCTGTGAAGTTCACATGTCCGAAGTAACGGCATCAACAAAGCGACAGACATTCCACTACAGTCTCTACAGCAGCATCGGTTGGAAATGCGTCGTACGGTACTCCGACTCTCGGTGATGGCTACTCCTTTCACTGCAGTCACAACCCCAGCTTGACACTATAATCACCATCCCTGGCCCGTGGGGAAGAGCAATAGAGGCTTCTGAGCAGATCGCGTTATGTGGAACCAGTAACTCTCTTTCTTAACGTTGAAGCTCTTTCGCTAATGTGACCGAAGCCGGTTCGATACCCTCTTGATCAAATCAGCGCTTACTGGCATGGTAATAGTATAAAGGACCTTCACGGCTAGTTTCCACTCTATGGCTACTCTTGCAGCAAGTATCATTGCAATGCTTATTTTTCTTCAAGGCCAGAACAGCCTCGGCGTTCTGGCTGTTGGAACCACAGTGGTGAGAAACGGCGTTACATATCGCGTGCAAACGCTGCGCGCCATCATTGGGCGACTCATGGGCGCTCAAATGTTAATTCACATCATTCCGACGTTTCTATTCGTCATCGATCACATTCATCTGAGCATGGCAGGCAATATGCATCGGAAGAATCTTACATAACTTGGATCATTTTCTATCCGCCCCCCAATCCAGCAAACGGAATAATAATCATGCCGGCGACTTATTACCCCGCTACTGCAAACATTCCGAAATCCTCGACCATCAGAATACAAATCCACACACAACCCAGTATCATGGCCTCCTTCACAAGACCTGCCTCAAACCTTATCGAATTACTAAGTGATAAGTCGCAGAGCCCGAACTTGACCATAGTAGATACAGTTCTTTTTCACCTCGGCATCGCAGATATATACTCATTGCACGCATCATGCCGATCTCTGCGCTGGTTGGTGGATTACATGACGGAGTCACCATGCCTGCTCAACATCACGAGGCAATTGCAAGCTTTTGTCAACGACCCGATGCGCTTCCGAAAGGAGCTTGGAGAACATGACGGGCTCATTGCAGGAGACTTTGTCCGCAACTTCTTCGAATTTCATCGTTGGGAAGTTAGCTCTCTGCTTCTATATATTAAACGGGGACCCAAATGCCAGGGTTTTATTAAGTATCTGCTTGCCCATGAAGGATACAGAGCCGACTCGGAACAAAAAATATTCCGCCGTGACAATACCCCGGATCTGTATATTGTCATCATGGCTACGCCCGATTCTCCCATCGTGGAAATCATCAACAAAGCTCTTACGACGGCTGGTTTGAATGTTATATCTTGGAATAAAGCCTACTCCCTGCTTCCAGTTCCAACCGTGGTATTTCACAAGTTTTACCATCTCAAACCCTTCGACAATGCCCTTGGCAAATCACTCCGGGAACGGGCCAAATGGGGTTGGACGACAAGGGACATGCTTTGGCCTGATTTGACAACTCGACTCATTTCTCGCAAGGAATGTCATCAGATTGGCGGACCAAGCTCTTTAATCATCAAACTTGGAAATGAACCACCAGGAGACTACACTCCTGACCATGTCCTCGAGGGGAGCGTCTATTCCGTGGTATGGAAGTTGATGGATACTGATCGGCACTTATCTGTTACTATGCAGCCCGGGCCTGTTTCCTGTGCACTTCGTTATGCATACGCAAATGGCGAAATCGGTCGTGGGTGCAAAGACTGGGAAAGATTCTTGTGCGACCGGTTAGACCGTTGGACTTATGTCGAGATAGCCAAGATGGACCGTGATCAACAGCCACAGGGGTTCTACCATATGGCACCAGGGAATTATCGCGTCCGTATTCCTGCCGGATACCAACTGCCCGAAACGTGGGACTATGCAGACGACCAGATAATTCCGTGGTTTCAAGAATGGGAGGGAAGTTGGACAATGAATAACCAGTACTATGGAAGATGATTTATAAGCTCTTATTAGATATTTAAAGATTATAAGTTGAGGAACTAATAAATCTAGAATACTGATGCTTATATTTAGTAAACTTGTTATAAGTTATCCTTTAAATACTAATATATTATAGGATCTTAAACCTTTAGGCTAGAAGACTCCCCTTTAATAGTGTATAAGTAGAAATGTCTTTTACAACATTAATTAAGATAATACGAAGCCCGCATAACCTATTAATGGCGCCACAGTATATCGGTACCCCCATGGAGCTACGCGAGTAGCGCCTCTTGCTTAACAATTCTAGACGCTGGAGCTGGAGAAGACTTGATGGGCCACTTAACAATATTGCCTTCCAACTTTGGGCTCCGAGGTATCTGAGCCACTGAATCCCATAGCTAGGCTTTCTGGTCACCCAGCTTAATTCGGAAATGAGTAGCGTGTGGGTGGAGAGCCAACGGCCATGCAGGTGAAGTTCGGCAAATGCGACAGACTGCAGATAAGCAGGCTGAAGATAGGTCTCATGGTGGTGGTGCTTTCCATCGTGCTTGCGGTTAACCGTTATCAACTACTCACGAAAGCCTGTCGATAGCTGATTCAGAACATTCATTAGAAGTCAGGTAGACAGTCCGCTTCTCAAGCCTGAACGAAACTCCGGTGGGAACTGGATGGGGCTAAACTGTTTCGCCGGTCTTGGTCCTCTAAGGAGCCGGGAAGCTATCTATTGACAAGGTGTTATGTAATGACTTGAAGTAGGTTATGTTTCAAGTCAGCCATCAAGTATTTGTATTTTGGAGGTGTCGGTAGAGTGGCCAAGGCCTTCTACGCAGTGTGCGACTTACATATATCCAGTATATCGTTCCCTCGCAGTTTCTTTCCTGGATGTCGTAGCTCATCAAGCATATCGGGAAGCCCGAGTATGACACGCAGAAAGCTTTATTATCCGTATGTACTATGTAGATATAGCCTCCTTCTATCAGAGACTCTAGTTGTGCCCTAGTGAGCTCTTGATTAATAATCTCTCCTCCTGAATATAGTGCTTATTCTATCCAATCTAGACACAGTCGATCTATTAGTATGATCCGTTTATGATCTGTTCGGTAGGCTGGAGCATAGTCCGACAGCCCGCAGTGGAGGCAATAATGGAGCAAGATGTTTCCGGATCTCATAATCAATTGTTATACGGCGGTAGGGAGGTAGAGTGGTTGTTTTTCATCAAACCACTCCACGATGTCTTTAGGTAAATCGACTATAAGTCTCTAAGGAAGTAGAAGAGCTATATGCGGTAGACTGAAAAGCTTTTTAGTCAGAGGTGTTTCCCGCCTTGTAAATTTATCTGAGCAGGTCTAGGTATCCAGCAGCTTTGCGCAAGAGCAAAGAACTTTAGCCTCGAGCTGCGACACCTCCCACAGAATCCAAAGAAAGCATTTAGCTTCTAGAGATTCGCTAAGAAAGTCGTTTGTGCCAGCCACTCGAGAGACAAACTGATCCAGAAGTCGTGTGTTATCCTGTGACCAAACAGCAAGAAGCACGCTATTAGTCAACGCTAGAAGCAATAAAGTAACGAATCTTGATAAAGCTTGATTGCTTCGAGCGTGCCAGAAACGGGTGTTAATCAATGCCGCGGCCTTTGCAAATGGAAGATCCTCAGAGTCGAGAACCTGCTTCATACGTTGGAGACCTTGTGCAGTTTTTCTTAGCCGGAACTTGGCCACCTCTTTCATAAGGTTCTGAGAAAAGTCAGGCCATTGTGAAGTGCAAAGTGTCACTCTGCGAAAATGCCTTATTTTAGGTCTTCTTGCCCTTGCTTGCCTTGGTGGAATGGGGCCAATTTGTGTGATCCTGTTGCGTACTAATTCCCCTAGGCTTCTACCTTGGTCCCCTGGCCCCAGAAAGCGAAACATGAACGGCGCCCTACCACTTGACTTTATGTTATTAAGAGCAGCTTGAGTGAGGGGATCGGGCTGGCCGCTATATGAGTCATGAAAGCGAAGCCACAAACTATACCTCCTGTTGGTACTAGTACTATATCAGATTTCATTAGTTCTTGACTTGTTTGCACTATCTCAACGTACCATTCCAGGGTTTGACCCTGAAAATTTACGATTCTCTTATACTAATATGCCAGATACTCTATATCATAACTTTCCAATTTTAGAAAGATGGCACTCATTAAGATAAGCTCTCGACGCTTGATCACATCTTGAATAGGCCTGATGCCAGGACTATTACACAGAATCTCAGAATCAGAGCCACTTCTATGCAAAAGGTAGCAGTGGCTTCGGATAATTTCATATCTACGATAACCCAGAGGGAAGATTCATAGAAGGATTTCATATAGTGCCTAGATAGCAGAGTTATTTATACGCCACCAAGAGACATGATAAATTACATACCTCCCAAGAGACGGCAGAAAAGAAGTGAAACCTATGAAAGACACCGAATGGATCCTCAAGATTAAAACTGTTCCTCATAAAGAAATATTCCATGAAAGGCTTTCTAGCAGAGCTATTGATATCAAAGTAAGCTTCCCAGACACTAGTCACATACTATTCAGAGGATAACTAACTTTAGGAAAAATTGCTGCTTTATGGTAATAATATTCAACTGAGATACAAGGTCCTATCGGATTTGCTCAAGTTTTTTTTTGAGTGGAGAGGCCACCTGATCTTATAAAGACAGCCTCGTATATTCGTTTCACGATGTCGGCCGAGGAAAGGGCGGAGATTTCTGATTTTTTCACGAAACTCGCTCAGTAGTTGGTTGATTGCTCTTGATTCTCGACGAAACAGATTCTTATGTTGTGAGTCATGAGAGAAAGATGAAATAAATCTACTCGGCTTCTCGAGATCGTAGCGTACTCTTTCGAAACGCTCAAATTCGTCAACTGCCTCCGCATGGAGAAGCGAGGTGACTTTCCAGATGCCTTTGCCAGTGACAACTCTCCGACGCCGACCCCAAATGACATATTTGACGTTGCACTCAAAAGTCTTAGGATTTGTGAATTGCGGGAAGATAAACTCCGGTTGATTCATTTAATCAGAACCAAGGCCCAGCTTATGAGGATGGCGATATAAGCACTTATACGTTTCACACTTGTATTGCCTGTCGTCCGGCCACAGTGCTCTTTTCTGTAATGGTGTGCTGTAGTTTGGTATCCTTTGAGCTTATGTAATTATGCGTTAGCGCGTAGCAGAACGAAGTAGCCCTTCTTCAGGTGTAATAATTTAGTTGGCCGCTAAAAGTTTTATGTATGGCCAAAGCGCGTTTCTGGTGCTGCATCATAGACGAAAAGGGAGTATTGCAATATCAGTCAATCTTTGCCGGAGTAGCCGCTCTAGGCGCAGAAAGTTGACTTGGATTGGCATAACTGCAGAGGGCTGGGTCGCTGCAACCTGTGGATTGTTTTCCATGGGGGTTGAAAATATGCAGCCAAGTCCATTTTCATCTATGCCTAATGCGGCCGCGCAACCAATAGTCACGCTTTGAGAATATCACGTCCTTTGTCAATCAGGACTTGCTTCAACGAACAGTCGTGGACATGCCCCCAGGGGTACATGTCAAGCAACGTAATCGGCTTATTGTCAAATAAATCTTGGACAGAAAAGTACCGCTCGGAGAGCCCGTACATGTAGGCATTGTATAAGTAGGTCCAAGAAGAATAATTCTCTCGCGGGCTATAGGCCTTAAAGCGGGGTAAGAAGATGTAGTCTTGTGCGGCCTATCTGGCAAACTAGTTGCCTTGTTTTCAGGCCAGATCGTTTAGAGCAGATAGTAGCTTGCGAACTACGCAGTTGCGCATAAATCTTGTTGCAATACGCGTAGCCGAATTAACTGACATCATGAGGCATAAAACTGGAGGTAGAGTTGCCCAAATACCACTTTGTTCTTCTGTCTATTACACCATGATTTAATACAGTATGGAACCACTAATAGGTCTCATGTCGGGCCTTAAAGACGACAGCAATGGTAGCAGTTCTCTAGCCATCCCCTCTTTCAATTTTATCCTACCTAGCCGACTGAATACTCCCTTACCCCTTGGTGAGACCTCATATCTGGGGTCAGCAGGCTTACTAGATAAGTCCGTCAGTCATAAGCTGAGCCTCAATGACCCAATATGGTCTCTATACTTAACTATAGATAACAGTAAGCAGCTAGAAGCTTTTAACAGTTCTGGCTTTCCTGCAGGAGTATTAGGACCTTTATTAATACTACCAGAAATCAAGTCACTAAAACAGCAGTTAAGAGGCGCTATATGCTAATACGCCTATAAAAAGTCTAGAGGCTTTCTTCTTTTAGATAAATTAAATAAAATAGTTATAGAAGACTCTATATCTATTATACTTAGAGAATATATATTGCATTTATTGTATAATAATGCATAGTTCTATGTAAAGATAATATACCTAAGATTGCAGCGAAATTACAGAGAACTATCCTTCTGATATATCTTTGCCATATTAATATTAATTTAGTAACTATAAGAGGTCTTTACTTTTATAGAAAATAATATCACGGATCTTAACCTGCCCCTTGTTAAGGTTTAGGGAGAATATAAGGGTTGATATAAACTAAGATAAAAGTTCTAGCCTGATAGACCTTTAGAAGGTCTTAATAAGCGGTTACCCTTCTTAATAGACTTATTTAAAGGGTGCTAGTGGATGATGATGTTGCCTTTTGTCTCGTGGGAGAATAAGCGGGCTATCTGCACCTATTTCCTTGCCGACTAAACTATCCTCCCTTTTATTAAGGATTCTTCTCGTAATATTAATATAGAGGATAATAAGGATTTCTAATGAGGCTATGGATCCATCTTTAAAGTTAAGATCCACCTAGTGCACCATAACTTCTATTATATTGCTATATTTATAAGACTCTGACTGCACTGACTAAGATTTGCTAATTAGTATCCTGCAGGAAGCTTATAATTCTGACTCTGCCTTTGCGGTTAAGCGCCTTTATTCTTATAGTTATAAAATATTTTAAAGAGAGGTAGATACCTTTAAGCGGTTAAGCGGTTAAAAATATATAGTTTTGCTTCTTACTATATTTAAATATAAGAATAGCTATTATCTTTTATTCCTATAAGTAAATATAAACCTACAAAGATATTAGGCTATATTTCCCAACCTATCTATTAATTGCCGTTATGGGCTCTAGGTAGCTAAATAGTGTAAATGTATAGCTAAGGGGTTAAGTATTATCTATAAGCCTCTGCCTAACCAGAGTGATAACTATGCCTATAAAGCTGCCTTATAGCTATACTACCGGTAATTATAGTTATTATAGTCTTATGGCAGATATAGGGATATTAAATAAGAAAATATCCTTTGGTTTTATAACGGGCCTAATACTAATATTAAAGTCTTAGAGATTGCTAATTTTGGATTTATATGCTTTTATAATAGAAGATCCTAATCTAATGTTTCTCCTGCTGGCATAGGAAACTCTTTAATATATTGCGCTCTAGAATTTAACATGCCTAATAGACTCTTATTAAGGTCTTATGATATATAGGCGTTGGGGTGTGTTTATCTTGAGTTCCTTATGTGGTATTTGATAGGTTGGGAGGGCATTATGGAGTTTTTCGCCTTAAGAGAATATAAGTAAAATAACCTCGAAGCTGATAATACTTATTTTAAGCTTACTAGGGCTCTAGAAACCGGTAATATATATAGCAAGGTTAAGCCTGAGGTAGTATATATAAGTATTAACTTAAAATTATTAATGCTTCCCCTTCTCTCCTGATATCTAATAGTAGGTAGTATTACTTTATTAATATTAGGCTTATTTGCTGTTTTTTCACGATTTTCTCGACATCATTAAAAACAGCATGCTAGTTGTTAAAACAGATAGTGAAGTTCTGGTCTGCAGAGTAATAGCTGCCGAGGTAAAGTAAAGCCTGGTTTGGTTCTATAACCGCTCTAGGTTAAATATAATATACCTATATAAAGAAAATCCTTTAAATCTCCCCATTAATACCAGTTATATCCATAAATAGGACGGTGGGGACCCAACCAGTCGTGAGAACAAGAGGCGATTAAGCACTGGTGCTGGCCCCCTAGAAATCGGTATTAAGTCTAACTTGCCTGTACGACCGACTTATAGGTCCTGGGCTCAGACTTTAGTTCTATCAAACAGAATGGCCAAAACTTATTATGTAGGTCGGCGAAGCACCACTGATGGCAGTTATGATTCATCGTCACTATTTCAGCGAGGATCTGGGTTAAATTTCTTCGGTGAAACCTCTTATAGTTTAGCGTTAACTTCTTCCAGTGATTAAAGCCGTCGCCTCGTGACTGCAATGCAGAAGACTTAGGACATAACAGGCAGTAAGATAAAGGATAATAACCTCCCTTTAGCTTGTCCTTATTTCAAATATAATCCTAATAAGTATAAACAGACATATTCCAGGGGCTAGGTCCAGTTTCACAGATTGAAGTTAGTATCCTTCTTTAAGGGTTATGCTGGAAAGAATGCTAATGGTTTTCAAGGGAGTATATATTTCGAAAATACTGTACTCTACGATATAGATGTTCCTGCTGTCTGTTATATTTTGATAATAGTGCTGGTCTTGAAGAACATGTCTGCTTAGTGGAACCTTGTATCTTGCGGGAATCTATCAACCATTCAGCTACGACTTTGCATGCTAGGTCGTAGAAAATGCCATAGAAAAAAAAA
>NW_022158793.1:0-67105 GCF_000260195.1 Fusarium odoratissimum NRRL 54006
CAAGTGGATCTCAGTCACGTGGCGATACGTTATCGCAGAAGATCCTGACCGACCGCCTGATAGCTCCTGAACGTAGCTCCTGGAGCTACGTCTTGTCAATAGAGCCTGACCTGCCTGCAGTGCCTATCCGTAGCAATAGAATCTATCCCGCCCGAAGCGTTCCCCGTTCACCTGTATTCCCGAGCCTGACCCGTGACAATATATATTATTAAATATATATAAGAAAGTAATCTTAAATATCCTTAATTCCCTTTATTATCTACCTATCTAAGTTTATATAATATACCCTTATAAATTAACTAAATTAATATATATACTATTTTACTAAATTACTTATAAAGTTAATATATATATAATTATTTTAACTATAGGTATAGGCCATATTATAATAAGGATTAAAGGCCCTGCTTAATATATTATATCTTATTATTATAGTATTTATGTAACGGTTGCACAAGCCGTTAAACCACAGGGCAAAAGATCGGGCCATAATCGCTATGTAAGCAATCATGGGTGTGCTACAGCTACCTTATAGAAGCCTTACAGCGCTGTTACGGGCACGAATCGTAACAATTTAAGCTATTTAAAAAGATATAATATTAGGAATTAATTAAGCTAATTATTAGTTAATTATATTATAAAGCTGGCTAATATATTAGTTTCCCTTAATATTATATCCCTGGTTTTATATTATTATAATTATTAAAGCCCTAATAAGAATAAAGCTAGTATTATATATTATATATAGCTATATTAGTATTAAGAGACCTATATTTATATTAGCTCCTAGGGGAGTATTCTAGGCTATTTAACTATTAATATTAAATATATTATATACTAGCTATTATACTTTTAAATTCTCTTAGTTATAAAGAATAAGTTAAAGGATAGGCTAAAAGAAGCCTATTGCTATATATATTATTTACCTAGTCCCTAAGTAATTAAGAAGGTTATTTATAATAATAGCAGGCTATAAGATAAACTAGTTATTTTAGTTTAAAGAGATTAGGTAAAAGATAATTTAAATATTATCTTTAAAGATCTTAAAGTTATTATTCTTATTATTATTTAAAGCTATTATTAAAGAAATAAAGATATTATAAGCTATAAGATTTATTAAATTATTAGATATCTTAAAGGAAGATATTATATTAAGGAGAAAAAATAAGAAATTTATCTCTTAATTTATATATATATTTACTAATTAACTTATAGCTATATTAAATACTTATTATATAAATTAAAAGTAATAAAGGAATTATTTTTATAATATAACTAAAGGTATAATAATAAATATCCTATATATAATATCTTTCTTTATTAATTTAAATTAAGAAGAAAAAGATATATACTATTAAGTTAATTATATTATAATTATAATAGAGAGGGCTTCTATATATTAGTATTAGTTATATCTATAATATAATAAGGCTCTCTTTATATTCTTAATATTATAAGTAGATAATTATTCTTATATAATCCTATTAGTTAAAAGGTTATATTATTTCTATATTATTTATAATAAATAGAGGCCAGGCAGTAAATTAATAATATAAAATATAAAATAATAAGCAGTTATAAAGATAAAAAATACCACTAAATAGCTATTTTAATTATAAATAGTATTATTATTAAATGGCAGTTATGCATTTAATCCAAAGTTAGATATTTAGCCTTATCCGCATAACCGGTTATGCAAAAAACACGTGATACTAATCGCACAGCCGGTTGTGCGGGTATGAGTCCCCGAGGGAGGCCCCACATGAGTAGTCAGAGGGCGCCACGGTTGAGCCAATTGCAGGCACGTCATGTCAGAGAAGAAGTACCTGTTAATTTTTACTCTGCATCAGGTGAATAGTCTCCATATGGGGAGGTCAATGGATCAACTTCATTTAGCAGCGCTGAACACGATTCAACTTTGCGCCTCAACAGAAGTGACATCATCACTCAAGTCTAGCACCCTGGGAATCAATGCCAGTTCTACGAATCTGCACTTGCGGCGAGATTTATCCTATTCATTGGTAGTAAAGCGATCACTACTGGCATCATATAATGGTGCAACACAATGAGTAGGAGCAGAGCAAAGGCAGCGAAGCTGGCAGGAGTTAGACAAGATCGAAGCAATATCATTCACTATATTTAAACAAGCCTCGATACAATGTTCCAGAACTTCTACCGACGTACAGAGAGTTACGAGGTTCGTCTCTTATAACTCAAGGAATCTGAATGGTATTTATAGGGTAGAGTTCTTCGTGTACTAAATCTATACAAAGGGTTGAACAGAACATTTTGGCAATAATGCCGAAGAACAGAAGGTCGGATTCTGGGTGAAACATAAACAGCCTCCGATGGCTTCGGGGGCTGTTGATATCAATACAGAAGCTTACTGGGCGCAAGACCAACATCTCGTTGAATTCTTAGCACTACAGGAGGTGTTGAAACTCGGCATCTGTGGATAAGGGCACAGAATCTGCTGTTGAGCCGTATTGTCCGGCCTGGTCACAACCACAGGAGTAGAGAACGGCTCAGTGCCATTCTCTACCCAAGCCCGGAGTTGGTCAAACAACGCTTCGGGCTGACCACCCTTGCCGCCCCAGCAGTGTCCGAGAGCAGGTACCTGGTAATACTTATAGAAAGAAGTAACGTTGCCTACAAAGTCCGATACCTTATTGTAATACTGAAGCGTGCCACCAGGGGAAATGCTCGGGTCAGCCTGGGAAATGTCAGCTTGAAGTCGGATCTTAAATACAAGAGATATTACCAGGCCATGATAAGTAATCATCTTTCCTCCGGCATCTCTAAAGTCTCGTAGATCAACCTCGTTGGTCTCAAGGTTGGAAGCAAAGATCTGCTTGACGTGACGGTAAATCGTATCGAAATCTCGACCAGTGGCGTTCTTCAGTGTCGCTGCCATGTCTTTCTTGACAAAAGTCTTCCAAGTAAACTCAACAGAGCCTTCGCCTCCACTCTTGCAGACTGTGCCGGTACAGTTCGTTGGGGCAAGCGTAGGTAGATCGCTGCCAATCTCATAGCCGGGGTACATTGACTTGCCGTTCGAGAAACGGGGACCGGTCCACGAGGCATTGGCGACGGCAGCAGCGGCGTGGCTGATCTTGAGCATCGACTTGGTACTGGTGCAGTCGAAAGACTTGCCAACCTGTTTAAAAGGGTTAAATTTGCGCCGACAAGCATCAACGTCGCTGATGATGCCATCCTTGACTCCGTCCAGCTCATCACAAGCTGAGACTGCAAGCTGAGTAATAGCATTGAGCTCGCAATCGCGGGGGAACTGTTGAGTAGACTCCATATAGAATACAGGCCATACGGAATTGATGTAAAATTCGGCCCAGTTAATTGCTGGAGCCGCCGCGATGATCCCATCATAAGCAGAAGGATACTGTTGCGCAAGTTTGAGGCCTTGGCGACCACCTTGGGAGCAGGCATTCCAGTAGGAATAGGAGGGAGCCTTGCCGTAGAAGCTTTTGATCAACTGCTTCGCAATACTAGCCTTTGGGATAATTCTAAGTTAGTACTATTATGCGGAATAGTGTCGAGCTTGGTTTCCCTTACCTCGTCGTTCAGTGAGACTTGGCCAAAGTTCTGCAGCGCATTCGTGTTGATATTCCCGGGAGTTGTCAACAGCCACTCAGCGGGGCTAGCAGCCTCGGGGATACCAGCATCCGTTGTAACAGAAGCATAGCCATTTGCCACGGCGTTGATCATGCCGGCATAAGTCAGAATATAGCGACCTGGTGTCCAGCCAGAACCTCCAAGGGACTGCAGTCTTCCATTGTAATTGTTCTCGCTGGGTAGCCAAGCTTCGGCGTGAAGGGTATCGTTCTGGCCAGTGTGCGTATAGGTGACGGTGACGTTGCAGAAAGTGACATTCTGGACATTCAAAGCTGGCTGTGAGTAGGTCCAGCCGCGTGGGACGTCGAAGCTATAGTCGGGGACAACATTCGCTTCGATGGAAAGAAACTCAGCCCCTAAGAGAGTTGGAGTCGCGAAAGTTGAGGCCACGCAGCGGCTCGCAATGTCGGAGGAAGCCATGATGGCTTGGGGATATTCGGTGCAACGAACATAAGAAATGATGGCGAAACTTCGACTTAAATAGCACTGCTCATACAAGGCGAGGCCTCTCAACCTGTCGTAATGCTTTATGATGACGACAATAGAATCCACAAAGAATGGGACTGGTATTGAAGGTGGGTATCTTGAAAACTCAGACTATCGTCGGCATTGAGGAGAGAAAAACTGCATTGACAAGATGATGTTTTCAAGATTGAATCTCCGTCTTTTGAGGGCATCGTTCTGCCAATCAGGGTTGTAGGGTATCGTATTGAATACGACAAATCCAGAGCGCTTCTGCATTAAGTTAGGTATGTAAATCTCCCCACTCAAGGGCATCGGGGTTATGGGTCTGAATGCATCACTAGTCTCGGTCCGACTTCCGCTACAAAGACAAGGGTCGGACCGTATTCAATACGACGGCTAACCAAGCCATTCTCTGTCCAAACACTTCTTCGATCCTCAGAGGCAATATTGTCTATGGCTTCGTCATATAAGTAGACGATCCACAGACTTGTGTTCTTTCACCCGATCTCATCATAAACTTCCCACTCATCTCTTTTTGTCACTCCTTTGTCCTCTTGTTCACTCTTTACTAGTTCTTTCTATTCTAGTCCGTCGTTTACCTCAATCACCATGTCTCAGGAATGGCAGAATAGCCTGCTCGATTGTTCGCCTTGCGACTCTTGCTTATTGAGCACTTTTCTTCCCTGCATTCGTATATTTCCCTCCCTCACTTGCCAAATATTAGCTAACCAGTCGCAATGCAGTCTTTGGGCGTACCTCCCATCGCTTGCAGAATCCTTCTGCGGAACCTGAGAGTTTCAATTCGGACTGTGCATTGTTCTGTGGCATACAATCACTCACTGGCTGCGGCTGGATGTCAGTAAACCTCTTCTCTTGCAAGTTTTGTTTGCGGAAGGAAGCTAACTTGTCAACAGCTTCAATGTGATGAAGCGTGGAGAGATACGCGAGGCATACGGCATTGAAGGTAGCGGCATGGGAGACTGCTGCGCCTCATTCTGGTGTCTTTGCTGTGCGCTTATCCAGCAGGAAAAGGAGGTCAAGTCCCGACAACTTGCGTGCTGCGAGACCGCTGGTTACCAGCCTATGAAGGATGGCATGCGTATGCCTTGAGGACCTCCCTTGAAGACATGGTTGATGTTGACACCCTTCATCAGATGTAGTGGGACAGGGTGAGGCTGATAAGGAACTGCAAAAGTGAAGAAATTGTCTCGTTTTATTGAGCGCCTCTTGACAAGCATTTATATGTGAGACATCATAAGAATTCTAAAGATTCTTTCTTATATTTATAAGACGTGCGTTAAAAATACTAATTTCTCCCATTTCGGCAACTACGAAGAGTGTAGCTTAGATCAACTTCATATTAAACTCGTTTTTAATACAAGCGCCCACACAACTAACAACTGTAAACGGCGCCCAACCATCGAGAACATCGTAGTAACGGACGGGAACAGTCCACTCTTTGCCGCCCGACCAGATACCCTTAACCATCCTGGTGCTATCCCGGTGCCATCCCTAGGTTTCGGGCATGGAGCCGAGGTAGGAAAAAACACAAAGTCTTAACACTTGCAGGGTAGAGGCCGTGGTTCAGGGCCCTAAGGAGAGGCACCCAATAAGAGAGAACCAAAGCCGGGTCTAAGGGGAAAACTAAGGCTTTAATTAATTCCTATTGGAAATTCGAAGCCCCAGATGTCTCCACATTACCCCAGGTTATCTTCGTCACATAGAATGACACCATCACCAACTTAAGAGCAGACTGCAGGCCATTTCTATTACCATGAAATAACCCCTCATAACCATTATAGCCACAGCTGAATCGGCATGTGGACATCCCGCCTCGGGTCAAGAGACCCCACTTTGCCGTACAATTTTCATGCCACCTAGCTACGTTCCTACATCTTCGGGATGGTATTATATAAAGATGCCGAAGGAGGACTGTAATGGACAAGACTCTTTTAGCCGGAGAAGCAATTTCAACCAATAAAAAGAGTTGTTTAGTTGAGGGCAAAATGAAGTCAGACGAAATGAACATGGCATCCTCGGTGCTCAATAGACCGAGGAAACAGGTTAGGTTAAAATATAAATTATTAATACAATTATACCATAATTCTATAAAAGATCAAGCAATGTCTAATTCCCCCAACCACTCCCAACCCAACAGCGCTGGTTAATTTACAGCCCTTTGCCTTTACGCTCAATCTTAAGAGCTTTTATCCACGCCTACCAACAATGAAGACTTCCTTGGCATTTGCTTCCTTTATAGCCTTTTCCTGTAGCTTGGCTAACGCCGCTCCGCCTTCCAACTACCTCAATTGGAAGACGTTTAAAGCTAATGGAGTTAACGTTGGTGGCTGGCTACATCAGGAAGCCGTAATTGATCCCACGTGGTGGAACCAGTATGCACCTGGTACACCTGATGAGTGGGAATTTTGTGCAAGACTCAAGTCGCAATGCGGTCCCATTTTAGAGCAGCGATACGGCTCTTACATCACAACCAAAGATATCGATACTATGGCTGTAGCCGGGATCAATGTCATCCGAGTGCCTACTGGGTATAATGCTTGGGTTACTGTTCCAGGATCCCAGCTTTATAGTGGCAACCAAGCTCGCTTTCTCAGAACCATCTCTGATTACGCTATTAAGAAGCACGGTATCCACGTTATCCTCGACATTCACTCGCTCCCTGGTGGTCTGAACGGCATGGGGTTGGGCGAAAAGGAGGGGAATTATGGCTGGTTCCAGAACCAGACCGCTCTAGACTATTCTTACCAGGCGGTCGACGCTGCCATCAAATTCATCCAGGGATCTGATGTTCCCCAAGGTTTTACCCTGGCTCCAATCAACGAACCGGTTGACAATCGAGATTTTACAAAGTTTGGAACGCCAGAAGCATTAACTGAAGAAGGGGCTGCTTGGGTTCTTGAGTACTTCCAAGGCGTTATTTCGCGCGTTGAAAAGACCAACCCTAAGATACCTATCATGCTTCAGGGTGGCTTTCGACCTGTCGACTTCTGGGCCAAGTACTTTGCTGTGAGCACTAATCTCGTCTTTGATGTCCATAACTACTACTTCGCTGGCCGCCCGACTACTTCGCAAAATCTTCCCGAATTTATCTGCACTGATGCCAAAAACCCCGTTAGTTCTACTTCACCAAAATTCCCCGTCTTTGTTGGGTAGTGGTCCATCCAAGCTGCCACCAACAACACGTGCGCCAGTCGGGCGCGTAACCTCAACACTGGCCTCAAGGCTTGGGCTACCTATACTCAAGGGAGCGCTTACTGGACTTGGAAATTCTTTGGTAATGAGCCGGTCGATGGCGAGGGTACTCAAGGTGATTACTGGAATTACTCTGACTTTGTAAAAATGGGTATTATTGACCCGTCGTCGGGGGTAACTTGTAAATAAGACACATCCAGCGCTCCTACTACAATAATCTTATCTATATACACGTCTTCCATAGCCTGGAGCCATACGCCAACCTTTATTAAGATAGTGTTGCGGACATTAGCATTAACCGAGGTGAATTTGTTCTCGTTCTTGTTAAAAATGAACTTGCGATAGATATACTGATAGCCTTAGTAGTCAAACAAGTTACCATCTTTAACATAGAGGTTGCCCTGTTGTCTTCTTAACAGCCATAATCAGAGTATATTTATTAAACTGCATAGATTTGCTAGAGCGGTTGGGAATATCGCGTTGCGCAAAGACGTGGCTGCTGCGTATAAGAAGTGCAATTTCATCTAGGGGTGTAGCCACGGTTAGTCCCTTACCTTTAGAAGTAGACTGCGTCTGGTATATAAGGTAATCATAGCACACTTCGTCCTTAGGAATATAGATCTCCACCGAGTCTGAATCACTCTTAACAGTGGGACTGTGAGGTAAACCGGCTGTACCGAGAAATAGCTGGTCGTTGATATGGCACGCATAGCAGAGGGCTATATAAGAGAGGGTTAAAAGAGCCTTGATTTTATGCTAGAAGGGGGTCGGCAGTGCTCCTTATATACTAATAGAGCATTAATTAATAGGTAGCTAAGTAAACTAATTAGGCTAAACCTACCTTTTAATATACCCCCTATTTAAAGTTATTTTAAAAAGGGCTTTAAATACTTTATTATATATAATAAAACTTAAAAATAAGTATTATTAATATCTTATAATATATAGTAGTAAAAGTAAGTATAAAAATACCTATAGATTAGTAACTTACTTTTTAAAAATTATATATACTCTCTTTTATTTTATTAAATAAGATCTTTTTTCTTTATCTCTTTATTAAAATAATAAGTTATTCTCTAATATAGCTTTTAAGTATTATAACCCTAGGTATATAATACTTTTAAGTACTATAACTATAAGATATATTCTTAATAACTTTATATATTACCTTTTAATATACTTTAATTTAATATTAATTAATCTTAGGCTTATATCTATAGTATTCCTAAGAAGACTATTAATAAAGGTATTTCTAAGCTCCTTAAGGCCTCTAGGAAGAGGCAGAGCTCTTATATTACTAAGTCTGCTTATATTACTACTACTAAGATTATCCTTATTAAATCGCCTAAGAAGAAGCTTATATATAAAAATACCCAGGCTTAGGTTTATATAAGTATTTAATTAACCTTTTCTTATTTATTTCTTATATATTAACTACTTATTGAATAATAAGATTTATATAATATTAATTATAAGAAGTATAAAGAGAAGGGTCTTGCTTTTTATACCTAGGAAGACTATTTTAAAATTACTAATAAGGACTTACCTCTTATTATAAGCTTTATTAATAACTACTATAAGCTACCCTGCCTAAGTTATATATACTCTTATATTATAACCCTAGTATATATATTATATATCCTCTTATATTTTTACTTAATTATATAAAAGCCTTATAAGGTTAATTAATACTAAAACCTTATAGTTATTATTAATTAAGTAAGATTATTATTAATTATATTAAATTATTACTAATCTTATAATAACTTTATTAAATACTATATAAATCTCTTAATATATATATTATATTTATTAGCACTTTATAAGACTTAGGAGGATATAGTTTTATAGCCCCCCTCCCTGTCTTACCTTAATAGTAACTATAATCTTAAAGCTATTATATTAAAAATAATCTTAATTAGTTGCTGCAGAATGAAGAAAGTCAATTAAACTATTTTTAATAACTATACTTTTTATCTTACATGTTATAGTGGGATGCAAAAAGTATTCGCAGGTATGTAAGTCGCCCTAGCTCCTCTACTTAGTAGCTTAGTTTATCTTACATACTTGATACTAGGTTGTCCCCCTAATTTAAGTGTAGGATAAGGTATTGAGGACCTGACAAGCTACCCCTGACTAGCTTCCGAGCATCAGACTTACCTGCACACCTGCGAATACTTTTTGCATCCCACTGTAGACCCTGATGAACGGCAGACCCTGATAAACGGCAATGCCAACCAACCACACGCACCAACTGCCGACACGGATAGTAAATCACAGTCATGCTACAATAGTACTGCAACGGCGGACAAAGCTACTGAACGCGGGCGTGGGCTTCAGCCCGCAGATGCGTTGTACTGTACCATTGGATGAGAGTTTATCTAGCGGACTTGGATGGGGATATTCTTGCGACATTTCGCCCCGCAGCAATACAGCCATGCGGAGTTTATCAACTTCAGAAAAGCACGCTAGGCTTGAAAATGCGGACACGCAATCTTAGTGCGCTGTGCTGTGAGTGTTTTGGCTTCAAGGGTCAATTTAGAGGCGGAGTAGGTGGAAACTTATTTCGTCGGCCTGTCACTAGTCCGCAACTCCGCATGTATACGCGGATTTGAGATGCTAGCGGCCATTATAACAGGTCATGTTCAAGGTCGCCAGTACTTGGCACAAGTCTGAAAGCGGCCCTCCCGTCACGGAGACGGTCTGTGACAGGAGCACAAACTAATGTCGTCCAGACTCTGTCGGAGTTATCAGAGCCCGCAGTTTCCGACAAGGCGGATTTTACGTGAATGCTTACGAAATGACTGCCAAGCATGCCTTGTACTTGGCTCAGGTATATATTTATACGCCTTCGGTTCTCGGATGTATCTCGCTCAGTTGCACATAACAAAGATACTTCCTCCAACGGTAACATAAGCATTGTTGCCAAGCCCTGTCTTGTGACTGCATTTGAACCGCTGCCCACAATCTATATTTGGGGAGACACCAGTCTTTACTTCCCACTGCGAAGAGGCTAGGACCACCCGTTAATTCGACGACGTACTCGGCAACCTTACGAATCCAATAAACTAGACACGGTATCGAGTGGTATAGGGAAGGACCAACAGTATCAAGGGTGCCATCATGACCGGTGACAAAGCCAGCCCAGCTGGTGAAGATGCCCCCGTCATCACCAAGCGTGAAGGAGACACTACTGCAACGTCCGTAACCGGATTTTCAACAGACGTGACTGAGGAAAAAGACAGAGACACACTTATTGACCCTACTGAAGAACTAGAACGCCGAGCCTCGCTCGTTCAGCATCTGGCGCGTACCTACTCGGTTTCAGCCGGTGCTGAGGACAATCCCTTTGTGGCCACTGAAGATTCAGCTCTGAATCCTAATTCACCAAATTTCTCCAGCCGTGCCTGGGCTAAAGCCTTGGTCAACCTAGTCGCCAGCAGTGGCGCTTCATTTCGGACTGCTGGCGTCGCCTTCCAGAACCTGAACGTGTACGGTTACGGTCGCTCTACTGATTACCAGAAAGATGTGTTCAACATTTGGCTGAGCGCCGTTAACTTTCTGACTCGAATTACGGGCCAGAAAAAGACGCGCATCGACATCCTGCGAAACTTTGATGGTCTTGTCAGAAAGGGCGAGATGCTTGTCGTTCTTGGACCACCTGGCTCCGGTTGTTCTACTTTGCTGAAGACAATCGCTGGCGAAACCAACGGGATTTATGTGGATGATGTATCCTATCTCAATTATCAGGGTAAAGTTTTGCCTCCATGCCTCCATCTTCGAGGTCCCGTTATGAAAGAACTCTTGTTGACGTGTGTATAGGCATCACACCCGAAGAGATGCATTCGCATCATCGTGGTGAGGCTATATACACTGCCGAAGTTGACGTCCACTTTCCGATGCTGTCCGTCGGTGACACCCTCACCTTTGCTTCCCGCGCGCGACGACCACGAACTCTGCCAGGAGACGTGCAGCCGAATAGTTTCGCCAACCATTTACGTGACGTTGTCATGGCTATGTTCGGTATCTTGCATACCGTCAACACCCGTGTTGGCAACGACTTCATTCGCGGCGTCTCGGGAGGCGAACGCAAGCGCGTGACAATTGCTGAGGCCGCCCTGTCCGGTGCTCCTTTGCAATGCTGGGATAATAGTACACGAGGATTGGACTCGGCAAACGCCATCGAATTCTGTCGAACCCTGCGTCTTCAAGCCGACATGTTTGACAACAGTGCTGTCGTATCCATCTACCAAGCGCCCCAGAGCGCATACGATGTGTTCGATAAAGTACTCGTTCTTTACGAAGGTCGGCAGATATTCTTTGGACCAACAGCAGCCGCCCGACAATATTTTATAGATCTCGGCTTTGAGTATCCGCTACAGGCCACCACACCAGATTTCCTCACGTCAATGACCAGCCCACAGGAACGAATCATACGGAAGGGCTGGGAGCACCGGGCTCCTCGAACCCCTGACGAATTTGCTTCCTCATGGAAGGCAAGCGTCCAATACCGCGAATTACAAGCCGAAATTGAGGAATATAAGCAGGCTCATCCCCTGGGTGGTGCTGATGCCGAGGCTTTCCGTGCATCGAAGAGAGCACAGCAGGCCAGGGGTCAGAGGGCAAAGTCACCGTACACTCTGTCCTATATGCAGCAGATCGATCTTACCATGTGGCGTGGATGGAAGCGTCTGATCGGTGATCCAAGCATCACCCTCAGCTCGCTCTTCGGCAACGTAATTATGGGACTCATCGTCTCCAGCGTGTTTTACAACCTTCAACCAACGACAGACAGTTTCTTTCAGCGTGGATCTCTTCTTTTCTTCGCTATGCTTCTCAATGCATTTTCGAGTATCCTCGAGGTGTGTTTACCAAGCCCGGTTCCGGTTAGAGAATAGGACCGTGCTAATGACTTCTAGATCAACACCCTCTACGCTCAACGGCCGATTGTAGAGAAACATGCGAGATATGCCCTCTACCACCCCTCTGCAGAAGCATTTGCTTCTATGGCCTGCGACCTGCCCTACAAAGTCCTCAATGCAATCGTCTTCAACATTGTCTTGTACTTCATGACAAATCTGAACCGAGAACCAGGGGCCTTCTTCTTCTTCCTTCTGATCTCATTCTTCACTGTTCTCACCATGTCAATGATCTTCCGTACCATTGCATCATTGTCTCGATCATTGGCAGGGGCCATGGTACCGGCCTCGATCATCGTCTTATCGTTGGTCATGTTCACAGGATTCGTTATCCCGGACGACTACATGTTGGATTGGTCTCGATGGATTAAATACATCAATCCCTTGGCTTACGCTTTCGATGCTTTGATGGCGAACGAGTTTCATGACCGAAACTTCCGCTGCACCGCCATCGTACCAAATCCCGCGCTTGCAGGTTATGCGAACGTCAGCAGCAGCAACCGCGTGTGCAGCGCTGTTGGGTCCGTGGCAGGTCTCGACATTGTCAACGGTGACGCCTACATTGACTCGGCCTTCGGTTACAAATGGGAAAATCGCTGGCGCAACTTTGGTATCCTCGTCGCCTTCATGGTCCTTTTCCTGATAACATACCTGGTATCTGCCGAGCTCGTGGCAGAGAAAAAGTCCAAGGGCGAAGTGCTTGTTTTCCGCCGTGGCTACAAGCCTGCTGCCCTCGAAGAAAAGCACGGCGATGATCCCGAAGATATTCGCGTCGGTCCTGTCACTACTCGTGATCGTCAACGCGGTGGCAAGTACAGCGGTAATGGCCTTATAAAGGAGCAGAAATCGGTCTTTCATTGGAGCAACGTCTCCTATGATGTCCTAGTCAAGGGAGAGACCAAACGGATTCTGGATCATGTCGATGGTTGGGTCAAACCCGGTACCTTGACTGCCTTGATGGGCGTGTCGGGAGCTGGCAAAACAACCCTTTTGGACGTTTTGGCTGACAGAAAATCTGTTGGCGTTATAACCGGAGAGATGCTTGTGGACGGCTATAGTCGCGATGCGTCCTTCCAACGTAAGACCGGTTATGTCCAGCAGCAGGATCTACACTTGCAGACGAGCACGGTACGGGAGGCTCTCAGTTTCAGTGCTCTCCTGCGCCAACCTGAACATATCCCTAGGCAAGAGAAGCTTGATTATGTGGAGGAAGTCATCAAGCTGCTTGATCTGGAGGAGTGCGCAGAAGCTATCATTGGTGCCCCTGGAGAAGGCCTCAATGTAGAGCAGCGCAAGCGCTTGACCATCGGTATTGAGCTCGTCGCAAAGCCGCCTCTATTGCTTTTTGTGGATGAGCCAACCTCGGGACTTGATTCTCAGACGTCATGGGCTATTCTTGATCTTCTTGAAAAGTTAACCAAGAGTGGTCAAGCTATCCTGTGCACGATCCATCAGCCTTCAGCCATGCTATTCCAACGATTTGATCGGTTGCTCTTCCTTGCTAAAGGTGGCAAGACTGTCTACTTTGGCAATGTGGACAAAATGACGCCTTACTTTGAACGAAACAGCGGCGTCCGTTTCCCGAAGGAGGAAAACCCAGCAGAATGGATGCTGCAAGTGATTGGTGCCGCCCCAGGTTCCCACACTGATATTGACTGGTATGAGACATGGAAAAACAGCCCCGAATATCAGTCTGTTCAGACCGAGCTCAGACGCCTCACTGTTGAGCGAGGCCCTCCACCTGAAACGTCCGAGGACCCAGCCAGCTATCGTGAATTCGCCGCCAATTATGCCACGCAGCTGAGGGAGGTTACATATCGCGTCTTCCAGCAGTACTGGCGGACCCCCACTTACATCTACTCCAAAGCAGCTCTGACCATCACCGTCGCTCTCTTCATCGGCTTTGCTTTCTTCAGGGCGCCTAACTCGATGCAAGGTCTTCAAAACCAGATGTTCTCTATTTTCCTCATCTTGATTACGTTTGGTCAACTTGCGCAACAGACGATGCCTCAATTCGTGACGCAGCGCTCCCTCTATGAAGCACGAGAGCGTCCTTCAAAGGTATACAGCTGGAAAATATTCATGCTTAGCCAAATCATCGTGGAACTGCCCTGGAACGGCCTCATGTCGGTCTTCATGTATCTCTGCTGGTACTATCCTGTTGGTCTTTACAGAAACGCCCTGCCAATGGACCAGGTCAATGAGCGAGGCGCTCTGGCATTCCTTTTCATCCTTGTTTTCCTCCTTCTCAGCTCAACCTTTACTGACCTTGTTATTGCCGGATTTGAGGCTGCCGAGGTAGCGATGAATATCCTCAACCTTTGGTTCACGCTTTGCTTGATATTCTGCGGTATCCTTGCCAGCCCGGATGACTTTCCCCGCTTCTGGATCTTCTTGTATCGCTTGTCGCCATTCACTTATCTTGTCTCCGGATTGCTTTCCACCTCGGTCGCAAACACGAATGTTGTCTGCGCTGCCAACGAATTCCTGAGCTTCGACCCACCGAATGGCCAAAACTGTGGGAATTACATGGCCACGCATATTCAAGCCGCTGGTGGTTACCTTCAAGATGTAAACGCTACGGCAAACTGCCGGTATTGCCCGATGGGTGATACCAATGTTTATCTTGCGAGCGTCAAGTCACCTTACTCAGAAAGATGGCGTAACCTTGGTATTCTATTTGCCTATATCTTATTTAACGCGGTTGGAGCCTTGGCTATTTACTGGCTTGCACGGGTGCCTAAGAAGGGTAGACTATTTGGTAAGAAGAAGGAAGATTAGGTTAGATTGTTTTTTCAGCGTTTGAGTATGGGGCTTAAGGATTTATCCAAAGATGTAAGAATATGGAGTCACTTAGAGTTGAATATGATATCCTTTATTAATAGAATAAATTAATTTTAGCTCAGTTTATCGTCAAACCATAACGCACTTTCCGTTCAAGTCTCCGCTTGGGCATCTTAACGAACCAAGTAAAAGGAGTATAGCATTAACGTGGTTAATAAGCATGCGTCGTACTTTTCCCTCCTACATCTCACTTTTTACCTAATCAGATACTTCTCAAGAACCAATCATGCCACAACCTTCAGATAAAGCTAGAACACTCCTTGCCCTTCAAGCCCTTCAAAATAACCTAAAATTAAGTACCCTACGCGCTGCAAAGATCTATAAGATCACTAAGCATACATAGGCTACGTCGCCATTAACATGGCATTAAATCACAACGCGGTTGGATTCCAAAATTATAGAAACTTTTTAATTTAAAGCAGACTTATATATTATTATTAAACATTATATATATTCGGTTTATTCATATAAATTAGTATAATATATATAATAAGTACATAAAATAAATAAGTATATAAGATAAAAATCTTAACCTTCTCAAGATAAATTATAATAAAATATAATAAATTATTTAATTAATTAAAATTACTTATTATACTGTTCTTTAAATACCTCTAGAACTACCTAATAAGTTCTTATATTATATCTAATCTTATTATATATATTATAATATTGAATACCTAGTTTAATGAACCTTCCTTAATTATTATTTCTTAATAATTTAACTAATACTTATATACTTATATCTATTTAATTAATTAAATTCTAACCTTTTTATATAAGTAAGCTCCTTTTATTTTATAAGTATATCTTTTTTATTTTATATTATTAGCTAAGTATATTATTTACCTTATAAAGCTCTTAATTCTTAGCTTTTAATAGGATAATTTTTTATATATTTAACTTAATTATAGTTTTTTAAAAAGTAATATAAAAGGCTAGGAAAAACTTAATCTTAGAAATATAAGTTATAAATTATCTTATTAATTGCTTTATTTCTTACCTATATGCCTTTTTTTAATAGCCTAAAGTATTTAATATTAAGTAGCTATAATAAATATAAACAATAAAAAGATATAATACTTAGTAATTATTAAAAGAGGTATAAAAAGAGGTAATTAGTTTAATTATAAAACAAGGTAAAAGGTATATTTAAAGTAGAGTAATAGAAGTTACTAGGACTTATATTTACCTAGGGTCATAACTATAGTATATATAGCAGAGGGTTATATAAGAGAGGGTTAAAAGAGCCTTAATTCTATGCTAGAAGGGGGTTGGCAGTGCTCCTTACATACTAATGGAGCGTTGATCTATAGGTGGCCAAGCAAGCCAATCGGGCCAAACCCACCTTTTGACAGTTGAGGCTAAAATCATCTTCATTATGCAGATAGGTGCAGAATATAGGTCTTACTATTGGACTTCTATTGTGACTAGCTTGGTAAAAGGCTCTATACCAGGCGGGCAATAAAACATAGCAAAGACATAGCGCAGCAGTAATAGTAGAGCAGTAAGGCTCATGCATAAGATGGGGCTCACGGCGGCAAGTGTTAATATGAGCGTGGCCGCGGAAGAAGGTCAGGATTGCCGAAATAGCCACCAACATCAGGGCCATTAAAAGGAAAGCCAGATATGCCCAAAGAAGGATCATAGGAAGCGACACAGTAAGATGACCCCAAGAAGCATGATTGCCACCAGGCAATGTCGCGCCGTAACGCTGCGAGCCTGCAAGAAAGGAGCGGGTAAGCACAAAGGCCTGCGGAGCTCACCTTCTTTTCGGGTCATCATGGCGTGATAGGTCGCATTATGAAACATCATACCGTTGAGATTGAGTAGGTCGCGATGTTCCCAACCACCAAAACGCAGGTTATCCTTTGGCATGATGATCTCTGGGCCGTTGAAGACAGACGGTTCATTCATATCCTTCCAGACAACGGTGTTCTCCATAGTGCCCTTGAAGAAAGTATAGTCGAAAAGACCGTTCCACCAGTCGATACAGGCGGGGTTGAAACAGTCAATCCAGTGCGATGCGCCTGGCCAGCAGTGGCCCTCGAAGATATCATCCTCTTTAGTACGGCTCCTAATGTCATTAGACTTGAGCACAATGTTGTAGCCATTCGTGTTCTTGAAGTGGGGATCGATAATGATGATAAGCTTACGGCCAAACGCATCGAGCAGTTTGCGCATACTAATTGGGTCTTGAAACATATTCGGTTCTCACGTGAAGCACTCCTTGTCAATCGGGCACTCGATATCCAACCAAATAGCATCACAAGGAATTTTGAGCCTATCCATACCGTCGCCTAGATCCTTGACGTCATCATCAGAGACGTAGTTTCATTGGCACTGGTGGTAGGCAATTGAGAACTCCTAGGGCAGCGCCGTGGTGCCTATCAGGGCAACGTAGTCTTTGAGCACATCCTTAGGGGCTGGTCACAGGAAGATAAAGACGTCTAGGGTGCCGGCCTCTAAGATCCATTACGTGTTGGTATTCGTGTCTGTCTTAGTTTTAGCCTTTGTTATGTCAATCAAAGTCTCGGCCGCATTCAGCCAGAAGAGGCCGACGTAGGAGTCCTTGCGGTTAGCCTGCATGAAAGGAACGTCACCGTACAGAGTCATAGGACTTCCCAACTCATACTCGGAGATATGCGTGTTATATAGTCGGTAAGGCTCTGAGTATTGGGTGTTAATACCTCGTGTCTCCTTCAGTGCCAACAGCCATTCCAAGATCCATTCCAAATTTGCATGGTGATATCCAGAAATTTCATTAGGCGTTTATCTTGAAATCTGATACATTGTTAAGCAACCTTAGAGTCTTTTTGTTGTGTGGATCTGTCTGTCACTCGCTACTCGAAAAGCTTAATGGACCCAAACCCCCCTTTTCTAGCTATCAGAGCGGCCACTGCAATAGCAGAACTCTAGTACTTGAGCAAAGCAGCAATTTAATCTAAGACTAAAGTACTATTATATCGTCCCCCATGAAATTATGTCCTCGCGTACCTGCTTGACAAGCTTGACATTATAGGCATCTGCCTCCTCATTGAAACCCTCTTGTAGATCTCTGACATGCTCCGGCACGTCCTGAAGCTGATTATACGCGCTGGGAATGGGCTGCCCCATACGCTCTACCAGCGGAACATACCCCGACCACACATTCTTCATGACCCCTGGATCCTGGACATCCTCCTTGTCGTCCGCCGGCGGCCCTGCGCGGACCTTTGCACTGCCACTGGTCACTCGAACGCGCAGGATCTGCGTCTGCATAAGCTCGAATTTGTTCGGAGGTTGGCGGACCTGGTCCCATCTGCCGGGGATGATCTTGTTTGTGAGCAGCTCCAGCGCCCACAGCTTTTCTGACTCGTCTGTGACCAGAGCTGCGTGCCCAAACAAGACTGCCGAGCGGTAGTTGCACGAGTGGGTGAATGCGCTCAAGGCCAGGACGAGACCGTCCACTTTTGCGACAGATACGCATACGGGCAAACCTGGAAGTCCATCGTCCATTGCCTTCCTCGACAGGTTGGCCATGCGGGCTGAGATATACCCATGGATATAGCAGTCCTGGGGCTCGTTCAAGCCGGCGCTGGGATAGGCAAAGTTTCCCATGGCGCCGAGCATGGGGATGGTGGTTGGAAATGGATCTTCAGCGTCAGGCTGGAAAGAGACGTGGAAGACGAATGAACGATTCATGATGCTGTGAACTGTTTCGAGATCATATGAAGCGCGCTTTTCGGCTAACCGATGAACTTTGTTGTGCTGGCCAGCTGGGTATCTCAGCTGATTCTTCATTGTTGTGGCTGCCGGGGGCGATATTGCGGTGAAACAAGAGTAAAGAGTAGTTTAGCTCCTTAATGCAACGATGAGAAATCCATTTCCTGTCACTAGTTCCAAAGTCTCTATTTTTATATTATTCTGAATATAGGCATGGAAGGAAGTGTCATCGGCTCTTCGGAGTAAAACTAATCATTGTGGAGCATAGTTGGACGCTATCGGGGATGATGGCCGAAAGCGGAGTGGCGCTAGGGGTATCTAATCCGAAAGTCTCCAAGATGAGGGGGTCAGCGCGTCGGAGACATCGGACTCCAGCACGTTACTCTTTCCAGCCCGTTATCGCAGCAAAGAGTCTGGGCAGAGCGTCATGCAGCCAGATCAAAGCGCAACAGGAGGTTCTATACAGCCGAGTACGCCAAGACCCCGACGGAAGAAAGCAACGGCGTGCCAACGATGCAGAGCTAGAAAACAGCGGTGCGAGGGCCGGGATCAGGGTGCGTGTCGAAACTGCAGGTCTGCGCACGCTGGTGAGTTTTATTTGTTATTCCCGTTCATACCACAGTGTAGCTAGTAAACCATGTCTAATACCCCAAAGAGTGTTTACCGGCCAGCCATGAGTCTACGGGCATGTACCCGGTCTCGTACGTACAAGGCCTTGAGCAACGGGTAGCGGGTCTTCAGGGACGCCTCGACCAACAAACTGCCAAGTCAATGACCCAAGAAAATCCTGAGTCTGGTAGCAATCTGGCCCCAAATTTGCAGGCAAACATTCATCCAGATTTACAGAGCTTTACTGGTCATCTTGACGCCTTTTATATGCCGTCTGTGCCCAGTCAAGGGAATTCATTCGACCTCTTAACATACCAAGCCGACAACCTGTTCTCCATCTCCCAACAACCGCCTGCAGACGAAGCCAACTACTCAACAGACGCTATGCGCTCTCTTGATCCCTCTATGGCCGCTGTCGTGACCAATATTTCAGTCCGTGAGGGCGCCTCATTCTTTCAGACTTATTTTGAGATCATCCACCCCCGTTACCCATTCCTTGACGTCGAGGAATGCAGCACAGCGTATATAAAATGGAAAGCAGGCGAGATAGCTACCTGTGGCAACAATGCCTGGTCCACATGTCTGTTGAAGCTGGTGCGTACTCTATCTACTTCCCCATCTCAAACTCACCAACATAAACAGATATTTGCCAACGGTGCAATCTTACAGCACGCGTGGTCAGACAACAGGACTCGCCAACAGCTGGGGCTCATCCTCCAAGAACAGAACATCATATCTGATTCTTTTTTAAAACCACTTGCTCGCCTCCAAGCCATGCTTCTCCACGCCTTCCATGAGCTTCACGGCGAGAGCACAGAACGAGTTGTGCATATCGTTGGTGTTGCTATGCGCTTTGCAATCTTCAATGGCTTTCACCGTCTCACAAACGATGGGTCTTACGAGATAGAGATGAAGATTAAAGCTTGGTGGTGCATCTACTGGTACGCTTAGAGCTAGTATGTCAAAAACGTGCAGATCGTTGACATTGGTTAGCTTAGACAAGGTTGTTGCAATAACGCTGCGCATTCCTCCCTACCCTCTGGATGAGTGGATTGACACGCCTGCATATCGGGTCAAACACGGGCCGCAGTTCTTTATGCCTTGGGCCGTTGATGCTCCAGGTTCTTCAGACGGGGTCCTGTATACTTTTGATCTACGCTACTTTGCACACATGTGCAAGATCAGGCGGCTTCACTCGGAGATACTCACCCTTTCTCGACAAGTCGATCCTGGCTCAATAGATCAATCTCTTCGGAAGTTACTGTCCGAGATTGACGGGTGGGCCAAAAGCAAAGATGTGTTTGCCAGTAGGTTGGTTCAGCTCCCTCCGTTTCAAGTGGCTCTCTGGGCTTAAATCAGGAATAGCCATCCGAACGCCGAAGGCCATGCGAGCCCTCTTGGTGTTGTCTACGTCGCACACATGACTCGAGTTGTGCTGTACAGCTCGGTCCCTCTTGAACCAGGGTCAGAAAATACGGATAAACTTCTTCAAGCCTGTTGTGACTCGTGCGCAACGTTCAGGGCTCTTCAGAAGAGAAAGCATCTACCAAAACATTGGTTTGATGTAAGTGCTAGTATAGTGCTTTTATAAACCTGCATGCTGATTTCCAAGATGCTCTTTGTATTTCAGGTAGGCGTGGTTATGGTATATATCCTCTGGCGGCGATCTATGCCAGTATCTAAGGTTATCGATCGTGCCATTCGGGATTGTACCGCGGTACTGTCTATATTTGCCGATCGATCACAGAAGGTGGATATCTACCGAGACTGCATGGAACTACTGGCAAGCAGCATATCAAGAATTTCTACCCCCGGGACTATCGACACAGAAACCAGACAAGAACTCAATTTCTTGCTTGGTCAGATTGAGGAAAACAGCCTTGCATCGCATGTTCATGCCAAGTTGTCCGAAATGTGTAAGACCAGTATTGCAGAGATGGATACATGACCTTCACAACTCCAGAGAATGAATAAGGTTTCAATATGGATCGATTCATCTGGGGCGAATCGCTAATATGATGCTGCAGTATGGCAATCCGCTCTCGAGCCTTCACCTTGTCGCAGGTAATGGTAAGCAGAAAGGAGATATTCGGACTTTTAACACAAAGCGCGAAGCAGTCGACCGCTGTTCGTATTAGAAGACTTGTTGACGGAACCAAGTTTGCAGACGAGACTGTCCTTCATATTACAATGAGCGCCGAGATGAGCGCATCATGGCTGTATGGCCAGACAGCACACTTTGCTGCATGGAGCCTGTCATCACTTCCCGTAACGATGAATACTGGGTTAGTACAATGGGTGCCGCTACCCATCTTGGTAAGGGCTTCTTAGCAGCTGTAAGGAAGCCTCAAGTCTAATTGTTTATTTGGTGCCACTTTGAGCTATATCCATTAAGGTAAAAAGAGATCTGAAGTGGAACATATTCCCAAGCTCGATTGGTGCTGGGTGTGCACTATCGACGAAGAGAGACTAGTGTTTGGGGTCCAGACCTGTTCCTGCATGGGCACAGCTCGCCCAGGCTGTCAATAGTTAGCAATAGTGATATCCCACTATCCCCAAAGCTGCTGCAAGGGACGGCTATTGACCGCCAAGCGCTAAATAGTTTATACAGCTGAGTCGGGTGAGTAAAGAAATAACCCCAGGGGCCATGTATAGATACTGTAGTGAAGCCGCCAGTTTGTGTCTTTTCCAGAGGTGCGGGTTTATTCAGTCTTTTCTTGACACCTGCGCTGCAATTGTGCTTACGGGCTTCTTTCAGCATGCAGTCCAAAATTGCGCTCGTGAGCTTGGCTTTGGTTGGCTTTTGTTCTGCTGGTCCCTGCAAGCCCAGTAGCCGAACCACTGTGAGTAGCCATTCTATCACCTCGTCCATCGCGACGATCGATGTTTCCGCGAGCTCCACGGACAGCCAAACAAACTTCGACAGTCTCACCATTACATCATCTGCTGAGACCACCGACGTCCCTAGCATAACTCTCCCCCAATCATCAACAACGACGGAAGAGGAAGTCATCATCATCACCAACGCTATACTAGGAGGTTCTTTCGCCAGTCGTGACCCAAACAGCCCAAGCGGCCTCACAAACTTCGCTGCCTCTGGAAATGCTGAGTTTCACCAAGGGGGGTGTTACCGCGCTGACGGTAGTCTCGACGATGGTTGTGCTGCTCTGAGTGCCAGTGGAGACGTTACGAAGCGAAGTTTCTTTGGCTCTTTTGCTAGTATCTTCCAGACTGTGCGATCAGTTCCGCGAAAGAAGTACACCATCCAATTCTTTTATCTGATCAACTCCGCTGGAAGCCAGGGCTGTGTTGCAAGTGCGAAATTTGGCAATGCGGAGTTCTATTCTCAACCTGCCTCTAACCTAAGAGCCTCATGGATTAGGGTGCTTGGGCAAGTTGAGGCTGCATCTGACCTGCCTACGTTTGCTATCTCGCTGACATGTTCTGGTGCTGGTGCCTCTTCCATTCTGGTTGACTCAATCTTCATCTCCAACCAAGTGACTCCGGAGACTATCGATGACTTCAAGCTTGACCTGGGTGGAAGCCCTCCTCCTGTCGAGACTACAACCGCAATTAGGGCTGAAGAGTCCCCTTCCCTTACAACAGAGCCAGTAACACCAACGCCCACTAGCGGTTTGTCAAACACGAGCACTTCAATGCCCGTTTTAACAGACTCTCAAGAAGACACTTCTTCGGCGGTCACTAACACCAAGCGCACCAGCTCTGACCCCAAGACATCCAGTGTTGCTCATGAGAGCATCGAGACTATGGCAACTTCTGCCGTTGGACACACTTCAGAAGCCATGATTGATACTACGGCTATCACACCATCCTCGAAAACGCTAGCCCTCGAGGAGACCAGCAAGGCCGAAACAACTGGCCCAGTATCACAAGCCGTTGGCTCTACTTCTCAGCCTGTCACTACAGCAGGACCTTCACAACCCACCGGCACTACCTGCAAGCCAAACTGTGAGATGATCAACGACTTTTACGCACATCTTGATGACTTCGGTTGCGATCTCAACGGCGTCTTCGTGAAAAGCGATGCCATTTACACGCTTCCTGGTGAAGAGGTTGGCACGACTCAAACGCACTGGTACAACAGCAACGATGAGTGCGCTGAGATCTGCAAGACTCTACCTGGATGCCTGTCAGCTGGGTTCCAGAGACTTTCGGGCAGGTGTTTCTTCTCCAACACTCTAGTTACTCGAGAGGACATACGTGATGGAAGAGACAGTCAAATGATCCATTGGTTTGGCATGGAGTGCTTCACATGCGGCTGCAGTTCTGGCGGCACATCGACAACTGCCTTTCCTACGACTACCCTATTTCCCGAAATAACCAGCGTCACCGCAACCACTAAAGCTACTCAGCCAACAGGTGTTTGCCACAACAACCGCGGCCAAGAGTGTGAGATCAACCCATCAAACGTCGAGAACAACGACTATGTCTGCATTGGTGGAGGCGTCTTTACAGGGGAGACCTGGACAGTCCCTCGATCAATGTATCCCATGCAGGAGAACGGAGAGCAGTGTGCAGCCATCTGCGACACTCTGGAGAACTGTGAATCCTCTGGCTTCTTCGGCATGGAGAACCACTGTCTCTTTACAGCCACCAAGATAAAGACATCCGACTTTGCTGACCCCGATCCAAACTACGACGATCCCGGTCTGGACCCTAAAAACAGTGTTTGGAGCCATAGATCCTGCTGGACATGTCCGACCTGCGTCCTGAGCAACGCGCCTCTTCCCAAGAGTCCAACATGTAACTACAAGCCTGGTGACGCTTGTACACGTGTAAGTGCGGATGGCGTCATCTGCAATTACTCGGGAATGTTGCCTGGGACATTTGGGATTGATGGAAGTTATCCTGACCAGAGTTCCTCTGGCAAATGCGCTGCTATCTGCAGGAAGATGACCGGGTGCTTGGGTTCTGGCTACAGGAATGGGCAATGTATGTTTACAAGAACGAAGCTTACGGCAGGCGATTTCCTAGATAGGCACACGTATGATCTTGTCTGGGATGATCCGTCTTGCTTTGAGTGTCCTGGTTGCTCAACGTAGAGATAGTTTCATTATATTATCATCGTAGGAGAAAATCCAACCATTTAATCCTCTTGCCATCACAATAAGCCTTTCATTTTCAATTGCAATATGCGTTACATGGCCAATCTATACCACATATTAGTTACCAGCATTAATCAAGTAAAAGATATTCATTGCGTTAATCATGACGGACTACTGAATCCTAGTATCTTACTTACTGCTCTTAGTCTCCAAGTTAGAAATGGCTCTATCCCCGATTTTCAAGTTGCAGCGACTCGGCTTCAAGAAAGAGTTGGGTAATTCACCGCATTAGAGATTAACAAGCTCGTGAACGAGAATCACAAGTGTCTGGGAGGAAGGGGGATAAGAACACTTTTAAATTCTGAAAGACCTTCATAAACTCAGTGGCAACTTACCCAAGTTTAGTAAAGATTAGTAGACCTTGAAACTAGGCTTTTTGGTCTTCGCGAAGTCGGTCAAGCTGCCTAAGCTTCTATTTTCGCCAGATGAGCTTCTTTGCCAGGCCTGCACTCGTCGCACGTAGGGTCTGCTGCGCGCCGTTAACTTCAGCGGGCGAGGAATAGCTGACTGACAAGCTGATGGTATTCATGATGTTAGTGAGTTTGCATGAGGTACATTTGTCTCAGTTCAATTGGTTGAATCGATTCGACTCGCTCATTCACTTCGCAATCTTTAGCCACTCGAGGGCCATCAGCAGGTTATCTCCTTGATGCTAATTACTGTCTTGCTTGCACGGGACTCATAAAGCCCCATGACATTGCTGACTCCTTGTCTGTCGGCATTGTGCACATGAGTGGGGACGTAATAATGCCCGCCTCTAGGCCGCTCCTCTGGCTTAGGGACTGAAGCTTGCAAGACATGAGAGTTGCACGTATCACGTTGACAGCGTCGTGAGTTGTGAATCATGTCAATTAAACCGCCGGGCTGGCATATTGGCACCTCTATGTCCACCTGTTCCCATAGTGGTCGGACCTGGAATGAAATACAAGTGTTGGATCCTTGTTGGATCTTGACTGAAGTATGGAGTCTACGAATAATTCACTTATCCTACACAGTATCTGCAATGGAATTAGGCTGCATGATAGAAAATCAACAAGTCATTCACTGACAGACATTCGTTTTAGATGGAACACAACAGAAAATAGTAGCTTCGCTGCTCAAATCAAACCATCCACGCTGCTTCCTATTAACTATAAACGCCGGGTATAGTACTAAATGCAGACAACGCTGAGTCATCTCATTTCTCCACAGCGGGGATCTTCAGAACATCCCTCCGAAAAGCAGGCCAATATTTCTCCTTGATCCACAAACTCAGGCATTGCAATGCCATGAGTAACTTGTACAAGTCAAACGCATTATATGTGCTCCCAAGCGGCAAACGATGATACGTGGTCGACTTTCCATCCTGTAGCGTCGATGCCACAAAAAGCCAGTCATGATCCTGTACAATAATCCCAGCCAGAAATTCAATCTCCTCGATGTTCCTTAGGAGGCAACGCCATTGCGCAGCATGCCAAGTACCGATCTAAAGTAGAGCATTCTCCCAACCGACCTGAGGCTTTGTCTCAATCGACAGGGGAATAGGGTTCTTGCAGAGGTCGCCCCAGCCTGTATGATTAATCGCTTCGTTAATATTTTACCATTCAAGACTTTTCTTTGACGTCTCGATGCAGATGCAAAAGTAGATGCATTTGGATGATGTACCGAAGGGTTTGTACTTGGGTAGGATGTGCGCAGTGGTTCAGTATGTGTAATTACCAATGCAAACATCGTTGGCTTCTCTAAAGGCAAAGTCGAGAACACATCGATGAACTTCAGTATCCCAGGACGCTTCGCTGCGACGGCCGAATTCGCATTTGGCAGCGCTCTACAAAACCTGGCGGATAAACGAGGGGGGAGGAATTCGCCAATTGCTTGTATGCTCAGCAGGACTGTAAAACGCAAATCCGTATCCAAAGGTGACAAGCTGCTGATGCAGATCTTGGAGTGAAGGCGGCAATCACAAAGCCGGTCCTTTGCGTCGCGGTATAGCGGAGTTGTTTGGTGAGGCTGAAGACTAATGGTCCAGATTCGGGGCTCCCTCTCTCAGGCCTCTTGAAGATGCTCTAGGGGTATCCTCAACAGCACCATCTTCTCCGTCTGAGCCAACAGGACCTTGATCGTGAGTCAACCTTGTGCATTTCCTTGAAATCGAACGGAGATAGAGTGCATGTGCCTCGGTGATAGAGCGGCTGTTGTGAGATGATACTGGAGGCGTCGGGATCCAGTGAAATTGATTACCGCGGTCTGATTTGATATGTTATTTTACGTCGCTTGCATTGATGTAGACACTCTTCGGATGGAAGTTATTCTTGTTGAATTGAACTGAGCCGTACAAAGTCATATTTGTGGGCGTGCGGGACGCTGAGGCTAGTCATTTCTCAATTGCGCATGTTGATTGAAGTTATTGATGGATGATGATTGATACAGTTAAGACACTCCGGAGTGCGGAGCATGCCTAACCCATTTCGTGATAAATGTGGAGTTGTGCTGTTGGAGGGGGAGCGTCTCGGCATTGCAAAAGTGGTTTAGCGTCTCAGCTAACGATATCTGAGATACTTTAACTACTGCGAGCATCACTGCATGGACCAAGTACTTTTGATAAAACCCTCAGACTGTTATCGCCTACCCTACTGATCCAGAATATTGCGTGGGTCTAAATTATATATTATCTCAACGATAGAATGCGGTGATTTCATTTCATGCTGTCTGTAGCGAGTTTGACAAAGGGTATGAAGATATATCAGTCGGTAATTGAATTCATCTTGGCGGATGGAAATCAGAGCACCAAATCGTTACACGCCAAATATGGAGATTTTGAGGTCAAGCTTAGCTTGTCAATTATTTGAATAGAACACATTGACTTGACGAGACTGACCGAGCCCTTAAGAAGATCCAACTACGGCGCATCGTTAGAATAATCTTCATAACAGTCCATGCAACGAGAACTCAAACTTGAAAGGTTGTTATCGGGGTTTTCCCAACCCTATAGTCTCCACACCTTCCAGTGGACCCCGTCGGTATACTTCTCAAAGTAACGGTGCACAGCGGCCGCGGGTTCCGCCAGCCATGAAGCTTTCCTCTGGATACTGAGAAGATTGGTTCGAGCGGACAACGGAGAGAGATCCGACCCGACGGCCCGATGCTGAAGATCAAAGCGGAGCATCATGTGGTTAAGAGACGACTGGCCCGATTCGGAATCCGCGGGTAGCATCCGCCAAGGAACGGCTCCTCTATCTTGCCCTCCTTCTATCCTTGCTTCACCAGGCATCCACTCAACTTCTCGTACTCCTCTATACTCTGTACTTTTGCGGGTGCCGAAATATACTGTAATAGGACTATGAGTTCTGAATTGTGGCTCTGCGGATGCTTCGGACGTTGGGCATGTAGAGAATGGCGAATGCCGTGTAAGACGCGTGATTCATCTTACAGCCACCTTATATAAAGGGTATCATCTTGAGCCTCATAGAATTTCGTCAATCCCAGTCTCAACTAGGATAATTAAGCTTGAACTCTGACTCAACTTCAACTGATCCTGCCTATTGTTTCTTGATCCATCTCTACAAATTAATCCAGCGCTCAGCCTATTCAACAAAAGGAGAAATGCCTTCCCCACAACGAGTAGTCCTGTCTGCCATTCTGCTGGGCGGAGCCTTAGCTACCGGCCCACCAAGCTCCCAGAACTGTTCAAAAGTTGTAGGTCTACATCCCGACCGATTCTACGTGTAAAGACATCTGACTCCATGGGCAGTGCGAGTCAGTCAGCAAATTGTACCCTTCCGAAATTGTATTCCCCTCTTCACCCGGCTTCCAGACCGTTCAGCAATCTTACTGGAACTTGTTCCAACGTGAGGCTGCACCGTCTTGCTTTTTCCAACCTACCACGAGCGAGCACGTCTCGAAAGCTATAACCCAGGTGGTCAAGGAAGATTGCCACTTTTCTATCAAGGGGGGTGGCCACTCTTCCAATGTTGGAGCCTCCAGCATCACCGGTGGCTTTCAGTTCGACCTCGCCAAGCTGAGAGAATTCAAAGTCTCAGACGACAAGAAATCCGTGACTGTGGGCCCAGGATGGCGCTGGGGTGAATTGCTCCAGCAGCTAGAGCCACTTGGAGTCATCGCAGTCGGGGGCAGGGATACCGGTGTCGGTGTTCCTGGTTTCGTGTTTGGTGGTATGTACTCAATAGCTTGGATGAGGAACGTGTCGATCGCTAATCATCACCCCGGCCAGGCGGTTTATCATATTACTCAGCCCTTTATGGCTGGGGTATAGACAACCTCATCTCGACAGACATTGTGCTTGCGGATGGCTCTCTTGTGACTGCCAACCAGACGTCTCATCCTGATCTTTTCAAAGCCTTGCTTGGAGGCGGTGCACACAACTTTGGCATCATCACAGCCCTCAAGCTTGAACTACATCCTTATGACGGAATGTGGGGCGGTTATGTTCTCCATAAGGGCGATCAGATCGATCACATCTTCGCAGCCTATGAGAAGTTCTTCCATAAGCTGCAGAAAGATCAAAAAGGCCATATGATCTTAGATATCACCCGCGTCAATGGATCAATTGCAGCTGTTGAGTTCATCGGCTATCCGGAGCCAGTCGAGAATCCCCCTCTATATAATAGCATTTATGCTCTCTCAAGCTCTGCTAATACGCTCCGTCTGGCTAATTATACCGACCTTGCAGCGGAAATGGCCGTGGTAACCAACTCAAGGGGCCTACGTAACACATACCGGACCTTGACCATTGAGTATGATGCTGAGCTGCTCAGAGAGATCTTCGACACCTGGGCTGAGATCACCGAACCTCATGCTGCGGTAATTACTGCAAGCTTGGATATCAACGTAATCACCAGTCAGATGAGGAATAGGTCATCTCGTACTATCAAAAACACTTACGGTCTCGGAGGGGCTACCAACCAGCTGATTATCGTCATGTTCTCATTGTCCTGGGATGATGGCGCACAAGACACGACCAGTCATCGTTTAGTACAAGATTTAGGAAATGCTGTCGAAAACCTTGCCGACCAAGTTGGCAAATTGAAGCGCTTCAGGTATATGAACTATGCTCACATAGAGCAAGATGCTATTGGGAGCTTTGGAGACAGTAACAAAAAGTTACTGAAGCATGTCGCCAGAACCTATGACCCTCATGGTGTGTTTCAATGGTTGCAGCCAGGGGGCTTCAAGCTGGATGGTCAGAAAAGCTAGGCCGTTTTACGCGGAGGGGACTGGATAAGAAGGCTGTCATCTTCGAAGTAATATAGCTCTAGTTAAACTTCTAAAGACTTAGACAATTTGGCCCATATATCTAGCAAATCACGTCACTCTTGGTGCTTATGGTTCTTAGTCACAGTCTACTCATACTCTGATAAATAAATCACCAACGCCGTTATAATACCGAAGGGTCAGCTTAGGTTAGAAGAGGTAGCTGCTAGAGAGTTTTACCTGCTGCTAGCTTTGCTTTCTGCCTTGAACCCTCACCCTGGGATGGTGGCTACTGCAAAATATTGAGATTCCTTATAGCCATATACACGGGCTCCCTATCTCGGCACTGATTAGCCAGTTCTTTCCAAAGGATAGGAAACGAACCCCGGATCCGATACAACATGGTGGTTATCCAGTTGACCCTTAAACAAAGAACGAAACAATCTAGAAAGGGTAGTTGATCCGCAAGACTTAATATTTAAGCCACGACTTCCCTTAGAAACTATTTACTACTAAGACTTACTATGATATATGTACTCTCAACCCAGGCTTACTCATGTCAACCCAACTTTCCAATAACATTCCAACGCCAACCCTTCGGTAAACACCGTCGCCGAGATTGTTAGATGGTGTAACCAGTAAAACATAATGCTCTAGGTCTTGTATTCCATGTCCTTCAATCTTTGGGTTTTCACTCCCAACAATGACACATAGTGTATGTACGTTTGTTGGCGACGTGCCCTCGTCGTAGATGACCTTTCCCTGCGCCTCAGCTAATCCCAAGTTTGAAATCTCCCTTGCCTGCGCAGTAAGGTCAATCCTTCCATTGAGTTCCCCTGTATGCAAGGATCCTGAAGTAGAATCTGAGTCTCGAGCCGTCCAAGGCGATTGGATCCTTCCTTCGGCAGCCTCGTATGTCCATCGAACATGACCAAAAGGGATGTCAACGTATGTGATTGGTCCTTTATACGCTGTCCACGACCATGTTGGCACTCTGAACTTCTGGTCTCGAGGGAACTCAATCAGTGTCAGGCCATTACTTTGCTGTGTATCCCTCATCCATAAAAGACTACGGCCGAAGAATTCTCCGTTGAATACCCCGTATCCTCCTTCGGTCTTGAAAGCACTGACCAGCCGTTGTTCCAGCCCAGCTATCGCTATGGGTCGATCATGTATCTTCGTAAAATCGAGATTCGAGTATTGTTTGTACAGTGATTCATAAAATCGGATCTTTGCTCCTCTTGTCGACCTCATTGCTCGCTTGGGAAAGTTGGAGTCGCCAAGGAATGATGCCTTGCTACTACAAGATCGAGGTCAGCAATGATGTTCGTCTGCAGATATGTTTGCAACTTGCTTGGTCAACTTCGTTAAGGTTTCGCAGCGCACCCCCTGCCCACACTCCCAATATGTCTGATTCTCTGTGAAGTATATAGTTCTTGGCGCAAGAGCACGCTCTTGTAGAACCCATCCACGTTTGTTCAAGGCTCCTTCTATCACATCGTGCTGAAAGTCATCAATGGCTTCACAAACATAAACTGAGTCATTGGCAAGATATCCATCTAGCCTCACCGCTTCGCGCTCAGGTCTTTCCCACAAAAAGCCACTCGACGTTCCGTTAGCACGACTGGCGGCAATGACGCAGTATGCCGAACTGAAGACAGTCTCCATCCTTTTGGCTTCCGTGTCAAAATCTCCGTCTGGTCCTTGCACGATGCATAGCGAATCGATCCAGAGGTACGGGACACCAAGTGCCCGAGTCACCTCGATTGCATGTCTGAATGTGCTCGGAAAGTGCCCAACTTCAAGCCCGACACTAAGTCGTCTGTCAAGGTTTTCTGTTGTGGTGCAGAAATGGTCGTGATGTGTCCCATTGCCCCAAGGATGTGACAGTGCAATGTATCGCAGTTCATTTCCTGGGTGACATGTCTCACTCGCTGCTTCACGGAGGTAAACCTTTGAGTTGTCACAAACAACCCGGCCAACGTCGATTAGGCGAGTTGGAACTTGGACGCTTGACCTGTTTGCGGGACGACATTGGGGGTGGTTCGAGTCACAATCTTGAATCCAAGTCATAAGCAGGTCGTAGAACGGGGACGTACTGGGTCTAAAAAGCTTGGGCAGTCCAAGGTGAATCTCATCAGAGCACAGCCTGTTCCTTTTTGAGTCATCTGCTTGCCGAGGTCAATCATACATCCTGTAGAATCTGGTAACATATATACGGACCTGATATCTTGAAGAGCGACAGCAAAGGCATTTTCATTGTCCCCGTGACGAGCCAGGAGTCACATCTCCGAATCTCTATGATGTCTAGGTCATTATAGGCATGTGGTCGGAAAGCGCGGCAAACAATTCTATGCAGTGCACATTGCTGAACCTTGGATCTCATAGTCGCGAGATTCTCACTAATCAGAGGCTTATCGCTCCAATACTCAAGCTTTTTACATTCTTCGCAAAGCTTTATCTTTTCCTGGGACATAGACATGCTGTCCGTGATCTCGACTTCGTGATGCCTTAGGACTTCAAGAGCAATGGATTTGTCTTCCATATGGTTCCAGGTGTCATTGAACTGTGCATCTAGATCAATAACGGAGCGTTAGAGTCTGTTCTTGTACTTACTGCCTATGCGGAGAACTCGTTATTTGTTGTATAAAAGCTCTATTGAATTAGGACTTACGATCTTAATTTGAAATCGAATGGCTAGGTTAGTCTCGTATACAAAGTCCATCAGACAATTGTTAAATATTACTTACATGCTATTGAACGAATATGCATTAGCAACATCATTTTCACTAGACGTTTAATAAGTATTTCCCACTTACGCTCTATAAAACGCGGCGATGCACGATAAGTGATGTTGTCAAGATGATATCATCAGGGGATTAGACTTACATACTAAACCTAAGATTAGCTATTATTACTCGCGAGCTTTACCCTCGTGCTCTTACTTACAGTCTATAATACAAAATAATAAACAGAACCAGTTAGTCATCGCTGCTATGCTCTTCGATTCGCCGCCAATGCACCTACATCCTATCCAACATCAGCCTTTGCCACAATCAATCAAACTAAAGCTCTTACCAGATTCGATTGTTTCGAGGTCGAGCCTGAACTCGTTGACAAGAAGCTCTGCCTTCGAACACGCTGTGGACGAGGTGGGGAGACCTCGTTACGACTTTTACCCGAAGACAGGTATCTGCCTCCCTTTTGTTCATCGTCAATAGCCATTCTCTTGATGTTCTTGAGGCTCCTCTCCAAGTCATCCGCACTAGCACGACATATCTTGATGTCATCCTGACTCATGCTTCCTTGGGGCAGATCAACAACAAGAAGCTTATCCCTGACCAACACGACGAGGTCTCTTATCACACTTGGCGTCGCACGGTTGCATTCCGGGTCGACATCCAAGATGTGACTGATCCAACTTCGCGCTACGTCGCTCACTTGAGCTTGCCTTGTAGTCAGGTCCGCTGTAAAGTATAATGTTTCTTGATGGGTATTAATATCCTTCTCTTCGTTATAAAAGCTTCTCAGCCCCTCTTCGTAGCCATACAGGAGCCAAATCATATACTCGAATATGATACAGCCCATTGACCATATGTCATATCGGCGTGACCGAGGGACTCGAGAATTCATAGTCGTGATAACTTCAGGTGCCTCGTAGTGCGAGGTTGTGTATCTCTGCCGGGTTGGGTCTTGTCTCTGGGTAGTGGCAAATACGTGTTGCTTGGCTAGACCTAGGTCAGCGATTTTGAGAGTTCCAAGCCATGGAGACTTTTCGTCTTTGAAATGGAGGATATTCTCGGGCTTCAGATCTCCATGGCGCCAATGCTGCTCTTCAGCGTTGTCGCTGGAGTCATCTCCGTCATCTGAGCTTACTCCCTCGAAGCGTATCTTTGGAACAGTCAAGCGATTGCCATCGCCATCACCCTGGCCCTGAGAGAAGATTGTTTTGGATCTCGAGGTAGCGCCCTTCTTTGTACGATCAGCCGATGTTGCTTTTGCAGTTTTTGTTCTAGTGTTAGTGCCATGTAATCTCGAGAGCGCACTTGCAAGTCCAGTTAGTTCTTCTAAGACTCGCATGACCTTGTTACCATCTAGGAAAGATCTGTCGTGGGATTCTGTCTGCCAAATATCCCGCAAAGTGCCCCCATTAGCCCACTCGAGCATGATGAATCTTCTTTCTCCTTGTTTGAAGGCAGTGGCCTGACTGATGAGGTGTTTATGACGAAGCTCGGCAATCTGGAAGAGTGCATTTGCTTCATTCAGCCAAGACACATGTACGTTGTAGTTTTGCTCGCTCAGATTTTTCAACTCTTTGAGAGCAACACGTGTCTGATCTGTGTTCGACTGTTGAGTTGTTAGCTGTGGTATCCGTAGCAGTCTTGCTGTAGAGGATACTCACCTTGGAGGACCCATGAATAATTTGATGGCTAGGATGAATTGCAGCCTGAAATACAGTACTGAAATGGCCATCCTTTTGAGTGGTACCCTTTTCTATAAATGGGAGTATGTGTTTCGCATGGAATTCGTGGGACGAGCATCCCATGTCGAGTATTGGCGCACAAAATGTCCATTGATCATTGTAAAAGGTCCATACGTCGTGCGTATCCCAGCGATGAAAGGCTTCCAAAGCTTTTTCATGGCTGCAGACTCTTTGAAGCCCCTCTGTGTGAACATCGCAATACTTATCTTCCGAGGCGAGATCACGGATCGGGAGTTCCTTATCTGTCATTCCATGGTACTTGAAAGTATCCATAATGTCCTGGAGATTGCCATGATGCAATGATGCAGTCAAGAAAAGCCTTTGTGCATGTTTGCAGATGAAGTCTACCAACTCTGGCTTGGCATTCGGCAATAATACCTTTATCTTGTCTGGCGTAACAAGCTTTTTGATCTGACTCTCTGGAAGAAAGGATGCCTCGCTGAGAACACTACGCTTGAGCGAATGTCGAACGGTGTTGCGCAATTGGTTGAGTTTCGTCTTGTCAACCTCAGGTGACGCGAACGTGGTAAAAAAGCTCCAAACAGTAGCCATAAGTTCGAGAATCATGTGTGCGCAAATATATGAGTTTCACGATTTTACCAAGGCAATCATATAAGAGAGAAAAGATTCCGTAGGCAGGAGTGTATGAGAAATGGAAAGGACGCCAACGTTGACTGACGATATGTTTACTCTTTTTGTCCGTAAGCACCGTTCAGCCGCACCTTGCTTGCTGGTTGCACCACGTACAGTTAATGCATATGCAAGTACTATAAGCTATGATAAAATTGACACACATCCGCGTGACTGCTGCCTGAAGTCGAACACCCTGGCATTTTGGTCATGATTGGTTCCAGACAGATCTGCCGCTAACATCACGTTCGCCGCCATTCGATTGAGGCTGTTGCGCGAAAATTCCCTGCCTCTTGCTATTAGATAACTACTGTAGCCGTTCAGTCATGCCTATATTCTCCGCAAGATCTGACACTCAATTGGAGCCATTGATCCAGATCGTAGATCTCTCAGTCCACAGTTACGCGGGGAGCTAAACTGCTAGGTCCAAATACTTGAGATAAGGCTTTCTATCACTGACGAATGATATGTTTAGTGCCACCCTCCGATAGGCAAGAATTCTGCAGCCATTATAGCAGTATCACACATCTTTGACGAATGGGCTTGTTGGTTTGCCGACCGAGGCTCAATGCGGCTAAGCATAAGGAGAGATCATTTTGCGTCATCAACGACGCCTGGACAGCCCCTGGAATTTGACTTACACGGGCTGTTTTGATGTTTGGCTTGATAGATCTCGCACATATCATACTATCGAACGACCAATCTCTAATCAATACAAGCTATTGGCACTGCTCTTTAGTTCTTGTTAGATACCCGATCTTGGATTGTAACTGTGTATTTTTATCAACGGTTAATCAACAGAAGCTCTCAATTGAGTGTGAAACCAGGCTGTGAGAATGCCATATCATTATTGTGATGGTGTTGTGCTGCTGACAGGCGTCAATGGTATTCTCACTCAGGTGGTGTGATGATGTTGCATTCGCTTACATTGAGGCCTGCCACATTCTTTGCCCGGTTTGCAATTGAGGCCATCACCCCAAAACGCCTATCGGTCCAGTTTTCTCATTTAGGATTCTTTCCCCTTGTCAGGGTCAGGGAACAGCTTACTCAATTGACCTCGGATGCTAAGCAGCTCACAAGTCCGATCGCCTTATGAGGCCGCCGAACCGCAGAGCCTCACAGTTCGCATAGCAGTGCACTCATGTGTTTCCTTGTCAGGATTCCTAGATCGTAGCGTAAAAGAACACTATCAACCCCTGTTAATCTTTCCCTGAAAAATCGACGCGGTCGGCAACAAGGGCAAGCCTCCCAACCAAAATCGAACAAAGACATAAAATGTCTCTCTACAGGCAGTTAAATAAATGCCTCATCCCTTGTCACGAAGACGCAGAGTTCTTACCACTGAGTGAGATCAGCGCAAGAGTAACTGAGGACAACATCAAGTCGGAAGTCCCCGTTAGGAAGCGCTGCTTCTCAAATCGCAGTCTACCACGCACAATATTAAAGCAGGCCAGAAGGATATTTTCAATCCTGGTTCTCATTCAAGAAGCACAAGCTATCGTTAATCTCGTGTGTCGCGATAACATCACCGATGAAGATCTTCCTCTTACTCGACAATCCATGAGCGGGGACGATCAAAATGTCCTGATATCCGCCAAGACTGGAAAAGCTTTCCCGTCATTTTCTCTGTGGCCGAGGGAGGCGAGAGTGCGGGACTTTCTAAACTTCCAATGGCTGGTACAAGCGCCTGTCCTCAATGCTCTCGGTCAACATATCTCGCTGGACACGAAATGCCCTCTCCCCCTAATAGACTGTGTCATGAAATGCAAAAGTGGTCCGAATAGCGTGCTACACAAATGCAAGATCCATGGGGCCCATCAATCAATCTTCAAGGTCACAATAACCATCCCTTACAAGAGTACTTTGACGCTCACAAGCTCTAGAATGACCCAGAGCCATATGTTGCTCTCAAAGAAGTCAACAATGACGAGGCGTTCGAGAAGGAAAAAACAAACCTAGAGCTCATACAGTCTCTTAAGCACGAGCATCTCATCAAACTGATCGCTACCTGTCAGAAGGGATCTATATGCTATTTTATATTTCCTTGGGCTGATGGTGGGGATCTTAGAGACTTTTGGAAGGCTAATGACACAATACCACGCTCCCAAGAATTGGTGGTGTGGTCTCTCCGCCAAATTCTGGGCATCGTGAGTGCGATCAACGCTTTGCACGGCAAAAATACTCGGCACGGAGACATAAAGCCTCAAAACATTCTTCATTTTCTCAAGGCGCATGATGATGCTGTCATGGACAGTAGAGGAAGACTGATCCTTGCAGATGTTGGAGTTTCCAAGATCCATCGAGAGATCACGAGCATGAGACAAGATCCCACAAACTGCCAACAGTCCACAGTCACGTACGAAGCGCCTGAAGCCCAGTCAGACCAACGAGAGGGCAAGCCGAGAGGTCGTCGATATGACATGTGGTCTCTAGGCTGCATGTTTCTCGAATTTACGGTCTGGCTCGTCTTTGACTACAGCACAGTCAGAAGTTTCAGAAAGTCCAGGCGTACTCGAGATGATCCCAAAGACGCCTTCGGAAGCTTTTTCGTCCAGACTTCAGACAACTTAATCCAGATCCACTCTGCAGTCATCGAGGCGATTGGCCACTTACGGGGTCATCCACTTTGCAGTGGCGATACTGCTTTGGCAGATCTTATCCAGCTGATTCAAAACCACTTGTTGCAAGTTGACGTCCGGGCACGCACCGAAGCCCCGGAACTCTTGAAAAGGCTAGAGAGCATCATTCACAGAGCTGAACAGGATGGCAATTACTTATATCCAAGGTTTGTCGACAATAATGGTTAGGATGTATATCATGTCAGCTTTCCTAGAAGAAATCACAAACATTTATCATCTGATTCAACGTCTTCGACAAACCTGAACATCAGCTTCGTTGATAATATCCGTCAAGACTTTCCAGAGTCCGTCCAAGGGATCTTTCTCAGATAAGACTCGTTGTCGGCCTCAGTGGTACCAATACGGCTTTGACCACTGCTCAGTTTGTTCAACTCGAGAAAAACAGCATCGCGAGTCGAGATCTGACCCACCACGAGAAGACCTAGCTTGATGGCAATTCTGATTTTGCTTTCGACGAGCGGTCCATAGCAAACGCATTCCAGGGTCTCTCCACAGGATGGGGCAGAACCTTATTTATTTTATCCAGATGATAAAGGCCGAAGCATAGGTTGCAGGAGATGCTATCAGAAGCCATTCTTATATGTCTTACAGCGTGCCCGACAGGAAGAGAGATATGTTCTTGGCTTCAATATTTCATGTCTATATGACGATACTTCGAAATTGTTGAGTGATTACTCCCCTATCGGCGAATTTTGATTCCTGCTGACACGTATCTCACAGACCAAACGGTCGAGGCAGAGCCAGTGGCCAGTCCCTCGCAGGACTACATTTTGCCATGTAATAAACTTTTTATAACGCTAGTGGAAGCACATACCCGTGTTCAGAAGTTGTAGAGATGGGTTACTCATTCAATAAGGGCATTCCAGGGAGGTACATGCTCCCTGGTTTTCTAGGTCCGAGATCGAAGCAGGTATAATTGATGTTTTATTACTGTGAGGGAATCTCAATGTTCGCTAGAAAATCACCAATCCACGTGCAAAATTCCGTATCTGCCCACTTCCCAATCACCCTCAGAGCCGTGAGAAGCTGATACATTCCCACTATACTTGCTGTATCACCAATGCGAACCGCTTGGTCAATAAGCGTCTGCATCACATTAGCATAAGCCTTGCCAACAGGAGGAGGAAGAACTTACAATCTTGTCTTTTTCATCAGCAGCGAAAAGCACATGCCAAACGTTCCCACATACTGCAACAAAGCAATAGAGATAGGATCCTTGGCGAAATTTGCATCTCATAGACGTTGATACCATGCTGCTACCCATATTCCTAGTCGCACCTTGCTGCGATCCGCGGTGCTGCTTGTAGTCCTTGTTTCGATAAATAGGGGTGCTGTTCTGGACGCCAGAGCAGTATATGCTCTCTGGTTGAGAGTATCGTGCCACTGCGTCTTGAGGAACTTATCGATGGTAGCTTAGAGTGTTTCTTCAGGTATAAGAGCGAGTGCGAAATTGACCATCTTTTGGACTGATGATTCAGGTTCTGTCCACGTTCCCGAGTTGTCACTGATAAGACTTCAAGGACTTGAAGCAGCGCTTAATGATCCTGAGCTTGATAGATTATTTAACTTTAGGCAAAACTCTTTGATAGTCTAGTCACTGGTTTATGCTTTTCTAGCTATATCTCTTTTTCTAGCTTTTGTAGTTATATCTCTCCGTATTACCTTTTTAGGCTATATTCTTTATTTTAGCCTCTTTTCCCTACTTATCTTTCTTATCATTTCTTTCTGGTATTGCTCCGAGGTTTAATTAAGTCCTTAAATCGACAAGCCTCTTATTGCTTTACGTATCTTAGTATATATTTTGCAGACAGGAATAAGCGGTTAATGCTCTTCGACAACCACTAGCTGCGGCAATACCTGGCGTTGGTTTATGAGATAGGTTCTTCGATTTAACTGAGCATTTTCGCCCCGTTCTGCGATATGTAACGAGGCTGACGGTACATGTTAAGATCTCATCGGTTACGTCACGTATATCCTATAATTTTCATTTCACAACCACCAATCACGTTAGGTACGACATCGCCCGTACACATGATCAACTTCACACTCATAAGATAAGCACATAGCAGACATTTATTAGCTCTCTTCTAGAATCTAGCTTACTAACTATTTATAAAACGTCTTTACCTCTTTAATGTTTTAGGTATTTAGTAAATATTTTATACTTATTATTACCTCCCTTACTCCTCCTAGTATTATATTCTTATAATCTCAAGGTAGTGTTATAGCTCCAGGCCAGGCTGGCTTACCCTAGACCAGTAACCAGATGGATCCAGATCACGTGGCGATAGGTTATCCCGCAGATGTTGTTCACTGACCACATAGCCCCTAAACGTAGCTCCTCGAGGTACGTCTTGTCACTAGAGCCTGGCCTGCCTGCAGTGCCTATCCGTAGCAATAGATTATATTCTGCCCGACGCGTTCCTCGTTTACCTGTGTACCTGAGCCCGGCCTGTAACAGATAGCATAGTTTAAAGATATATTAATTTCTCCTAGATGTCACATATTATCCCCCTTTAGTAATTTAGCTCCAAGTAGTTATTTCTTTACTTTTAAACGAACTATAAATAACTTAATATCTCCATACTTAATATATATATAAAAAATTATAAAGTAAGTAAAATTCTATTTAAAATTATTATTTATAATAGCTTCTAGCTTTATTAATAAGTTTCTTATTAAAACATGTTTTATATTTTATTATTTTTATATAAAAACCCTTTTTCTTTAAATTATATTTTATAAAAAAGGATTTAATAAATTTAATAATATTAATAAATCTTTTTATAAGCCTTTTTCTCCTAAGAAAATAATTATTAAAAGTTACCTTAAAGTAAGGTTAAGTACTTTTCAAAGACATAATAACAAAATGCCACTATGCCATTACTCATCTTGCCAGAACGAGGTGAGGAGATTTTTAATATAGAGTCCGACGGTAACAGAGTTCGTGAATTTATTCGCAACCCGCTACACCCAAGTACAGATAGATAATGAACGACTCCATAGAAGGAAGGGCCTGCACTATACTGCTGGAACATGACGTCGTGTCAGCTTTTAGGCAGTTAAGAGCTGCCTGCAAAAAGGATCGGCATCGATAGAAGGACAAAGTTCAGTTTAAAGTTTTATCATATAAACTCGAAGCTTGCTACATGCAACCATATTGGCCTCTAGCAAAGGTTTTAGATGTGCACTACAAGGGTTATTTGCAGAGGTTTAATACATTGCCCGCATAGAAGCTTGAAAATATGCATGGAGTCGTCATTTTCACATGTTTAATACGCCCCTGGCGCATGAGATCAAGTAGCTCCGGTTGCTCACTGGCCTGCCTGCCGTGTTTGAAGCAATATACTAGTCTAATGTGGTAAAATACGACATACTCTATTGCATAGGACGATTCGTAGATCTTCTTGATTCCTAGGCCTTCTGGTCTGTCTCATATGTGGTAGGAAAAGGTGTGGATGCAAAATATTGGGCTGCGACTTATCTTGGTCAAAGGCATGAAAACTCAGTATTGTCATTGCTCAAATAGATAAGAGAACAACGAGGATAAAGCCTTATATAACTATTAATAGAATATGTTTCTAGATAATATTTGTTAATAAATAGCAAATACTATATACTATTATTATAAAAGAAATCGAAATCCAAGATCTATATCTCTTTATAGTTATATTTAAAGAGGTCTTTACTATATTTAAAAGGAAAAGAAAATTATTAATACATAATTATATATTAGACCTGACATACCAAGGTCTAGTTTAAGTGTATCAAGATATGTAAGTATTGCTGATATTGGTATAGTTAAGAAACGAGAATAAAGAAAGGAGTTGATTGTATGGATCAATGTCTTGGTCTCTGCTTGACCCCAGCCGGCATCTTTGACGGACTGCACTTTTTCGGTACAATCAACGGTGTGAACATTGAGATGCTGGCTTGAAGATCTTGTTTTTGACATAAGTCTTCGGGTCTACTGGATCCTCCTTATAGCGAAGCCAAGCAAAGATGCTATATGCCATTACCTTCTTGATATGCCTAGAATAAAACAAGTTACAAGGTATCTATCCCTTCCCCACGAGCTTACTGACTCTCAGATGGCAAGATACTACCAGATATCTGGGGCAGGACGTGGAAGCAGGCAATTATAGTTCGACAGCCCAGGTTAACCTTAATTTTATAGTAAATGAACTAAACAAAATTGCCCTTTCCCTGCAAATTAGTTTGACATTAATTGAGAGAGAATTTGTCCCTTAACCATGGCCTGATCCCGGTCCAAGGGCCGAAGGTATAGCCGTGCTTGCCAAATTTTGGCGCGAGAGAGAAATTGCCAAAAACTTATTGGGGTCAGATTTGCTATCTCGCTAGCATTGATTGTCTAGTACTGTCTAACGAAAAGCTGTGTCCCTGGAACAATTATTGACACTGAGAATACCCTTGTATAGATATTAGCATGAAATCCAAGATAAACCAAATTAGGGGACTTACAGTCGTTAATCTTAACGCAGCTATAGGGAGTTGCGCACTGCAATTTCTATTAATGTTTATGCAAATTGAAGCAGTTATCGCCTACTTACCTGTTTAGGACCTGTCCAACCCATGCCACCACATTGACCCCATTGAGGAGATCCCTCCGAACCACCAGTGTTCGTAGGTACGGTGGCAGTAATAGTGGGCGATGGTGTCACTGGATCCTGAGAATTCGTTAGCCGATGTACAGGAAGTAGGTAATGTAACTTACAGTAAAGCCAAACCATTTCAAATCTTCTTCTGGGAACACATCAATATTATGAGTAATACCCTGGCCCAAAAATGTCTATAGCAAATGTCAGCGAAACTGTTCAAAGAAAGTTAGTTGTTTACGTCACCTGTAGCTTGTCGCCAAAAACGTATCGAGTATACGGACTCCGTGGGACGTTGGCAGTTGTAGATTCTGGCTCAGCTGGATAGCCAAACACACCAGTCCATTGTTTAATGGTTTCGTAATAGTTCTGTACATTCAACACTTCATCTACTGACCCGTGGTAGATTTGCATTTTTGGTCGTGGCCCATTATATCCAGGATACATATTCTTAACCACATTGGCCCATTGACCTTGGGTATAGATGGACTGTCCAGTAGCGCATGTTGAGTTCCAGTAGTCGGGGATGTCGTCTTCGCTCCTAAAGCAACCTGCCGGGACACCTGCGTATGCGATTCCTGCTGCAAAAATATCGGGGTAGGCGGCAGCCATGACATTCTGTTTCTGGATTAGCTCAAAATCACCAAAGGCTTCTTTCACACGCCACGCACGGTCATCATGGCACCAGAGGAAGTACCCGTAACAAATACCCTGCTACTATCGGCACTATATTCCTTGATGACAAACTTGGCCATGTTGGCTATAGAGTTACTAGCACCACCACCGTCATGAGTCAAGGTCATCTTTGATGCCACATCCCAGCATTTGTCCTGGGTGTACGGTGTCTGAGGATAAATTACGATGTAACCGTATGTCTCGGCGTAGAATGCCCACCGGGTGCCCTGATAGTATGCTTGAGCACTACCGGTACACCAATGGATGCCAACTACTACCGCAGGCTTTGGTGCTAGGGTCTTAGGAACGTAAAGCCACATGCGAGTACCTGTCGGGTTGTCGCCGTAGTCGGTTACCTCAGTGAAGGTGGACCTGGGGACGACCTCGGCAGCCAGAGCTGTGTAGCATAGAGTCAGCAACCAGAGACTGATAAAGGCTGTCAACTTCATTGTAACGGTGGAGAGAGTTTCACGAGATAGGATTTTACATGGTAGATGGAAGCAAGAGAAAGAGCGTATCACGATCAATATATATACAATCTAGCGCAACGAAAAAATAAAAAAGACTTCGGAACAACATGCCTCAATAGGTCGTTCGGACCAATTGCCTCCGCTTTTATGTTCGATGAAATTAGCAATATGAAATATACCGCAAAGGAAGCTCAACCTTATTGGATGATCGCGAAGTTGGATCTGCGATACATCGGCTTTAGGGTACGGATCCGGCACTTGAATAACGCCACGGAAAGATCTCAAAATTGACATTCTTAACTTGTATATATCCGGAACTCTTGCTTAGGGAAATGAGTGCAGGATTTCCTCCCTTTTCAGACACTGTCTTACGGCGTGGCGAGCTTGGTGCGGGGTTACTTAGAATATGTGGAGTGGACAGAAAAGCCTCTCCGCCTCAATGGAATGGGAGCGAGGGCGGATAGGAACCTTGCGGTTGTTTGTGAAATAAGACTGTTTTATCTGAAGTTGAAAAGGCACAATTCTGCGAGGATACGGTTCCTTTTAGCTTTTCTTTTAGGCTTTTATTTCTTCACTCACTGTTATGTCCACATAGGCTGGTCAAGAACATCAGAACAACCCTGTTGCGTAGACAGCCACAGAATGCAGCTCAAGTTGCCTCGATCCGCTCCTCGGTATTATGTGAACTTGTTTCCAGCGACACATTATCGCTCTTGAAGATGATGTCTGCTACCAGTAGGCTCGCAATGAGACATAATACGATCAGCGGAACGGACATGGTAAAGACTGCTCGAAATCCTTGCATGCGTGCATGCAAGATATCGCCAAGGAGGTTACCAACGATGAGGCTTTGAGAAGGAAAAGGTAAATCTAGAGCTTATACAGTCTCTCAAGCATAAACACCTTATCAAACTAATTGCTACCTGTCAGAAGGGGCCTATATACTATTTTATATTTCCTTAGGCTAATAGTAAAGATCTTAGAGACTTTTAGAAAGCTAATAGCCTAAAATTGCAGTCCTAGGATCTTATCCTATAGTCTTTTTGCTAGATACTTAGTATTATAAGTATAATTAATACTTTATATAGAAAAATTACCTAATATAGAGATATTGTTATAACCCCCGCGTCTACGTCACGTGGCCCCCATAATTTCCACTAATTTCATCAGGATTACTTCTCCCTGTAATAATCCCCTTCTTTTTAAATTACTTAGATTATAAGTGCTTATCTAGAAATCATGCAAAGACACAGAGGTCCTTAATGTTCTTCGTGACCTTGAGTTAGGCTTTTTTCCAAGGATAGGTCCTTTATCGTCTATGTTAACTGTACCGCATACGTCGGCTGGGCCGTTTAGGCCCAGGTCTTCCCGTCGGTGACTGGGGCCAGGGCATTTGTATTGTTGTTCGGTTCGAGGATCGTGGATTTGAGGAAGCTTAAAAAGAGCGTGATGATCCTCTTGGCGTGTCCTTTTAAGTCGTGATTGCAAGTGGTGGTGATATTATCTAGAGAGCTGGCAATGAGCTTGAGTACTGTTCATGTAGTATTAGGATATTTATCTTGTTTTTCAAGGGCCCGGGTCAGCGAGTCCGTCGAAGTATTCGCGTAGGTATGGATTGAGGTATCCAGTCCGGTGTGTATGTTTATAGCCCTCTGGGACCTTCCAGTCGTACGCAGATCCAGCCCTGCGATCGGCGCTGGTTGCATGTGCTAGGCCCTCTTTCGAGCAGGCTGACCTGGGGTCTAGGAGCCCAAAAATATCGGGTTCCCTCTGTCGGCGATCTCCTGATAGGCAGAATTACACCACTTTGGCGCACATCCTTGCCGCCGCGCCTGGCTCTATGGCAATAATGGGCAGCTGGTCTGGTGTTTTTGCTAATTCTGGAGGTTGTTAAGTTTTTCGTGGCAGATTAAGAGTACACACTAACAGTAAGTGCCAAGAAAAATAAAATTAAGAGGAGGATGATTGATGGTAGTCTTCTTTATGAAGCCGCCAACATTACCTGTGGACACTGCAAGTGTCAATCAATGACACCACTATCAGGTGTAAGGGTTAAATGATCGGAGAAGCACGCAGCTTGAGCGCCTCTCTGCGTACTGACGTCAACAAAGTTCGCGACAATCCAGAGCTATGCTACCAGGAACACATAACCCACAATACCTTATCGTCCTACTTAAAACAACATGGCTTCAGCGTTACTAGGAAATCTTATGGTATAGACACAAGCTTTGAGGTAGAATTCGGTACTGGAGGACGTCTCGTCCGAGTATGACGCCCTACCTGGTGCCAAAGCGCCGGTAGATCTTAAGGTGGCAGGACGTATACGCATTCTGGGTACTCCCGCCGAAGAGGGTGGTGGCGGTAAGGTGAAGCTCATCGAAGCCCGTGCCTTCACTCCACGAGAGGATATAGCAGCCGCTTTTATGATCCACCCTATATCTTAAGAATCACTGGGTCTAAAAGGCTTCTCGGGACTGGCTAGGTGGAGATTGATAGCCAGCCAGAAGTTGCGAGTCGAGTTCGAGGAAGACCCGCCCACGAGGCTAGTAACCCATGGAACGGGATTAATGCGTTAGACGCAGCAGTGGCGGCTTATAACAATGTCGCCATGCTCTGATAGCAAATTAAGCCTGAGGAAAGAATCTACGGTGTTTTCGAAGACGGTGGAAGTGCGCCCAACGTCGTCCTAAACTACATGAGAATGCATGAGGAAATTCGAAGCCCGACAATAAAGTAAGCAGACTAGTTACTTAAGCGCGTTAAGAAATGCTTTAAGGCCGGCGCAATGGCTTCTGGTTGCTCCATTAGATACACTAAGTAAGTGGAACTACTTATCTTGTTATTATACAACATGGCTGACTAACACCTTCCAGGGTCCCCGACTTATAAGGACCTGCAAGTAAATGACACTCTTAGCGAAACTTATGTGGAGGAAATGGCCGCACTAGGAGAAAGATTTATGCCTCCAAGGAACACGCTTGTTGGCGAGCAGTCAGTTAGTCGTTAGGGCATGGCCGGGAGGAACTGGGGCCTCGAGAAATCCAGCCTAAAGCCTTTGGCTCAACAGATATGGGAATTGTATCTTACGAAGTCCCCGGTCTTCACAGTGCTTTTGTCGTCCCAACACCTTCAAATGTCGCTCGTCACAATCCCAACTTCGCTGCAGCTGCAGCCACAGATGAGGCTCACTCTATTACAATTAAGTGTGCCAAGGACTTGGCAATGTTGGCTTTTAGAGTGTTGACTGACGATAAGGGGGCTATGGGCGCAAAAGCGGACTTTGACGAGGGCCTACAGCTGAGGATACACAACACTAACAGGGAGGATGGCTCCCCAAATTATATACTCGGATGCAGGGCCAATCGTGAACCAATAAGCAACTTAGGTAGCCGCTAACAATTAATATACCGATTTCGCTAAATAGATATTATCACCTAAATATTTCAAGGTGCCTGATCTCTTGACTCAATCATTTATTATTAAGGGGCTAGCTATACTGCTACTCTTTATCTTATTTTTTTATGGCGAGCAGAAAGCCATCATAGTTCTTCTCGCCGACAGTTTGAATCACCGTTGCGTCAACTCGATCGTCCTTCCCGATTGCTTCTATGAGTTGTCGGGTGCCCAAGACCCGATCATCCTTCTCAGCTTCCTTGGCAGAAGCAACCTTGCCGTTCCGAACAACGTTATCGACAATGATAGCCGTATTAGGCTTTGTCATGGAGACTGCCAGATTGAAGTATGCGAGATTATCCTGCTTATTGGCGTCGATGAAGACAAAGTCGAATGGAGGCCGTGCACCCGATTCCACTTGTAAGACCAATTGTGGAAGAATATCGAGCCCAGTACCTTGAAGAATCTCAACTTGGTCCTTCAGGCCTGCCCCTGAAAGATTATTCGATGCCACGGCAGCATATTCCTTGTCTATCTCGATCGTTGTGACCTTGACTGTTGGTCCAGCCAGGGCCATCCACGCGGCGCTGTAACCGCCTAATGTACCGACTTCGAGAATATTGGTGGCATTGCAAAGCTCGATTTGCAGCTTGAGGAACTTGGCCTGTGCTGGGGAACAGGAAATATCAGGAAGACCGGCGGCAATGGAATCGCGATAGATTCTATCCAATGCTGGGATGTACGAGCTTTCGGCATTCTTCAATAGGTGGGAATTGACGTAATTGTCAACCTCGACATGTCTCGAATCTCTTTCGTAAGTAGATTCATAGACCTGTGGTCCAACCGGCGTGAATCTTGGGGCTGACATCATGTGTACTAATGTCCAGGGTTCGATTTGGAGAGAAGATCGTATTTCGGTGGGTTGAGATTAAGAGGTGGCGAGAAAGTAGGATTGAACAAGACACTAAGTATATACAGCAGCAATTGTCAAACGCGCCCTATGCAGGCTAGAGAAGCTCTGATTCGGTGTTGATCCTCTAACTTGTGTCTCAAATCAGTTTAATGCCTATCTTTTCCGATGCCGATTTTTCCGACCTGGGGCGGCTATAGCTTTATCCGCGAAGCTCCGTGGATTGAGTCACCCAAAGCCGAGATAGGGGGCTAACAGCAGTGATTGAGTCAATTGATCAATTCGGCAATGCATAAGACTAATCCTAGTGGGATATATGCACTTGTCGTCTCAATATTCAAGCATGTCCTTCGAGAATAAGAAAAAAATGAAACTGGCGGAGATTTGATGGAATGCTTAACGGCCTGAAATATCGCCAAAAAAGGATCTCCGATTAATGTTATCACTGCCCTGAAGATGACTCATCCAGCATCGAGGTAAGCAGGCCGCAACAAAGTCAAATTAAATGGTAAAAAATACAAAGATGATCGCATTTGGCGCTCTTTAGTCGCTTTAATTGTCTATACTTGCATCTGGCTCTATATGGCGTTTTGTTGATCCCCGATTGCGTGCCGGTCGCGTTCTCTTTGCCCATCGATCGTCACTTCAAGTTCTTATCAGTGAAATGCACTCGCAAGGGTTACCTCTAAAGCCCAGAGCAGGACCTTTTGAGTAGACTACTCTCCACAGTACTATACTCTTTCCGGGATATATTACAAATTAATTCATCAGTAGGGCATTGATCGTCGGATCCAAGGACGTTAATTACACCTTATCGAGCTCAGGGCGTAAAACAAGTACGAAAGTCGGCACCTTGGCTCCAGTTCTGTGTTGGCTTTTGTCAGCCAATGGTAAGAAGTCAGGTGCATGACCAATGCGCTGTCTCACCGCAAACTTGAGCCTGGCAGACTGAGAGTTGTCTTGTGGCGGAAGTAAAGTCGGCTCAAGGATCGGGGGACAGATAGGCTGTTTTTATTTTTATTCTTTTCGATTGTAAAAGTCCAGATTTACTCATTCATTCCATGAACACGGTATATTTGGTCCTAAATCAACAAATTTGGTACTTTGGGCACTCGTAACCTTAAAGTGTCGACTCCAATGATGTCAACCACCACAATGGCTCTACCTGAAGAAACCAAGCGCCGAGGTAGTTGGGTTCCCACGCGGAGAAAACCAGAATGTCCTCTTAAAATCTCAATCGATAAACACTTTGAAGCTAAGATCTACACCTCGGGCTTAACAGTGGCAGGAACCGTATCATTCATGCCACAGACGAACCTAACCTTTGATACCTTTGAGATAACCTTTACCGGCGCTGCATCATCCCTTGTCCAAATATTTCATCAGGGAACAATGCCCAAGTCAGGTCACCAATTTCTCCTCCTCAGAATGCCAATTGCCGAAACCGCTCTTCCAGCCTCAGGTAAACTCCAAGCTAGACAGACTTACGAGGTACCTTTCGCTTTCGTCATCCCATACCAACTCCCCAGCGCGGCATATAAGCACCGAAATACTGTAATCCGCGAGCAACACACTTCCACCAACCATTAGAACGTAGGAGCACGACGACATGGCCGTTCACACGGTTGGCATCCAATATGCGATTGAGGCGCGAGCATTGCTCAAAGCAGATAAGAGAGGCAAATCACCCACTTTAGAGAGGTGTCATCCTGTCAGAGTAATGGCGTTTCTCCCGGAACAGCCACCCTTGCACATTGTCCCCGGAAGTGCTCGGTTCATGCTATCCCAAGAGAAGTCAATTCGGAAGGATATACTCTCATCCAAACTCGGCTATATCAGGGCATCTGCGAGACAACTAAAGCCTGTTATCATCTTAGTAAATAAGCTGCATCTATCAAACTGCCAACTGAGCATCAATCTTAAATTCTGGCCCACTTCCAAAAAGGCAGCACCTCCCGAGATATGCGGAAAGTCAGCTGCTATCAAGGCATCGACGTACTATTCCACAGGTCACATTAGCTTCTCACCGGATCAACACAACAATCCCAGCGTGACGCCCAACCCAATCTTGAGTTTCGTCCTTGATGAAAACGCGATAATAAATCAAGCACCAATGTTGGTCTAGGAACCAATATCAGCCCCTTCTTCAGTGTAGAGTTCCCACAGAGGCTCAGAAATGCCGAAAATGGATCAGGAACCCCCTCGTACAAGCTCAAGGCGAGGCTTTAAGAGCAGTGATATCATCAAGACGGAATCGCCAAGGCACACCGCCACATTACCGATATCAATCACGTTACCGAGCCCCGACAACAAGATTCTGTTGCCTACGTTCTACTCCTGTCTCATCAGCCGAACCTACATACTAGAAGTTGTGCTGGCTGCGAGATCGCATGGGTCGAGCTTCACATTGAGACTACCCTTGCAAGTTGCCGTTGACGGCAACAACGAGACGGACAGGAATAGCATCCCGGCATATGTGGGTAAAACCGAGCAATTGCCGTGCATATGAAAACTGACTGTTAATTCTAGGAACAAGTTCAAGCCGGACAAGGTTGCTATGATATGCTGCCGTCTTATGAGATTGCTATGTAATGGTGATGCAGTTTAACTAGCTCTTCAGTTGAAATATCCGATGGATTCAAAAAGGTTTTGAGACGCTATTGGTTATACAACACAATGACGAGGAAAGTTCGCATGATATGGTTTCCTATTTGGAGGAGAATAATTGTACTCTTGAGGATCATATACCCTATTGTTAATGGATACACTTAGCTATTCTCTAGTTTAAGCCACCTTCACTACTACTTAGATGCTTTGATTTCTCCCAGCTCTTCATCATATCGATCTCTAACAGCTTTAAACTAATTGTAAATTCTGTGAGGTAACACAGTCATCCAGTTATCAATCGCGTGGTGAACGTTTGGCCTCGAGTCTCGCACGAGTGTTCATCCTGCTTATTACATGACCATTTGCCTAACTCGACACCCGAACGCCCCTGCAACAATTTTCGACCTTATATTAAGTTGAGCCTCGTATCGCCGAACTCTAGCATCCATAATTAACCTCTGATTATTTTACTACAGGACTGGTTCATGCATGATATGTTATGTATATTTTTCGTCCAGCGGGCTTTAGGCCCCGAAAGTCCCCCTTCTGGGGCACAGGACCTGCTGGGCCAGAGAAAATTGGATCTACGCTCATTACAGAGAGCCATTGGCTATGCGAGAGTTAGTCATTCGCGACGCGAAAGGAGTCTTCCCTCAGATCCTGATTCCTGCGGATGCATCAGTAGACCACACTCTACCCAGCATATCATCGGCACAAATAGCGCATCCTGTCGAGCCTTCTACCTGCCAACGGGATGATCAGGCGCGACCGAAAGGTCGAGGCCGCTTGTAGAGCCTGGTGTCAGGAGGGCTGAGATCAGCCTGTGTATGCGGCAGCTCGAGACTGCCTCAAGGTGGTCCCGACCAGATTCAGGGCGTGGTAACGCCATGTCTCGACACGGCAGATGATATTACATCCTGATAGGGTGCTTCTTACAGGCCACCCTTGTTGGGTGACGAACACCAAAACCAGAGTGTACGATAAGATCGAATAATTTACCATATAAATAATAGCTCTCAATAAAAGCAAACTAACCATTATAGTCCCAACGTCGAACTTCATACTTATACCCTTTTTAATGCCTTCTCTATCGTCATTGGGGCGTATACTAGAGTTTGTCGGTTACCCCATGTTATGCTAGCGTCCTTTCATTTCCCACCAAAATAAGTTCGTCGGTTTCCAAACGACGCGAGGGATGCCGTTAGGGTCCGTAGCTGCACGTCAAGCTTTGAAACTACATATTCTGGGTCAAGAGGAACAATCCCGGCTCCTCTAAAGCCTTCCTTGATACTCCTTTCTGTCATAGTTGCTTAAAAGGCGGCATAAAAGGCTAGAAAGAACTCAGTCTTAGAAACATAGGTTATAGAGCATTAGATTAGATACTTAATTTCTCGACTATATGCCTACTTAAGCACAGAAAAGCACCTAATATTAAGAGGCTAAAGTAGGTAAGATAAATAAGGTGGCATATAAAGTAGAATAATTTTATTTGCCTTATAATATCTTTTAAAGTTAACTAAGTAGGGACTTTTAGAGCTATTAAGGATTAGAAGATAATAGTAATTTTTTAATCCCTTGGTTATACACCAGTTAAAGTGCTTTAGTTATACTTTATAATTATATTCTCTATAAGTATAAATTAGTTATAAATAGTAGTTAAATCTTTATATTTAGCTCTGTAGTAATTATATCAATAAAAGAAATATATCTTAAGCTCTTTATATTACCTTTTAAACTTAAAAGCCTAGTACTTATTAATAAGTAATATATTATAATTTATAAGTAATTAGTTAGTTATTACTTTAATACTATATAATTATAAGAGAAATACCTATAAATCTAAGTCTAAAATAAAATAAATTATAATTTATCCCTCTAGATTAGATAGTTTATATAACTTTAAGATTTAATTACTTTAAGATTAAATGCCTTTTTACTAGTGCTATATAATTATATAATTAACTTTATAGATCTCTGCAGCATATTATAGCTTTAATTTTATATTATTTTTAAAGGGCTTAAAAGGAAAGAAGGATTCTACCCTTAATCTTAGGGTCTAACATATTTCGTGGTTAAGAATTAATAGATTAAATAGAGGTGATATAAGTTAAGGGACTTTTGCTACGCAAGCTTATTATGTACGTTAGCTAAAAAAGCTAGAAATAAGATCTTAGATTTCACTTTATTAATTTTATTATATAACAATTCGCCATCGCAGGGTTTTACCCTCATCCCAGGATTTTGCTGCCCCTCCCTGAGTGGAGTCCTCGTAGGTCTGATCTATGAGTCGCGAGCTACCGTAGCTTGTTACAAACTCATCCGCTATCGCACCTGGTAGAACGAAGGGCGTATCGTAATGACTCACACCGAATCAAGTACCGTAAAAGCTCTGGAACTTGCAACAGACTTATGGGTCGCAGATAGTAAATTCAACTTCTATATGCTTCTGTAAAGCCAAAAACTTTAGCTGACTAAGGAAATCCTTTGTTCAGAATCGCTAGAGGTCTAACTAGCAGCGCGCTGCTTAATCCGGTACCTACTTCCTTATTGGTTTTCAGGCCCGGATCGGCTCGAGAAGTACGGAAGCGGATAACATACCCAATCACCTTTTTGCGTACACGTATATGATGATCCGAAGGATTCAGCTAGGGCAAGCAGATGGTTCCAATCCGAATAAAACAAGTGATCGCAAAGGTACGTGACTACCCAGCCTTCATAATTAGTACCTAAGCGAATATGTAAAGTCTCTTTTTTCGCCACATCCGCCTAAGAGAATATCCGTATAGATCGAGCCGATCAGGGCCTTATAGTATAAGTACACGCCATCATCGGATTTTGATTCAAACCTGCTTTCATCGCATCCGCAAACACAACAGCTATCATGTCGATAATTAATCATCGGCAGGCCTTGATTTATGGGCCATTTCACTAACTCATATTCTTGATTCTGGTTGTTCATTCTATCAATTAACGAGATACAATATACCTTAGCTGCTGGGGTTTCTTCGAAGGACTGCCCATACCAACCTTTACGCTGCCATGAGTCCTCCACAATCCTTGCTATTCATTAGGGCCACCGGTTATGTGTATATTAACTACAAAATCCCATAATCTTGATCTTAAAATAGGGGATGATTAACATAGAGCTAGGGGAGGCACCATACTCAACAACCTCGCAGACCCTTCGCAAGCCGCAGTTTATAATTTATCCATCACAACAGTTATTCAAAAGAAAAGTCAAGCCCAGCTGCTGAAAGAGAAGGGAATTAAAGCTGTCGTTCTTCCAGGAGGACTTGACGATATTACGGCCCTTATTGAGCTGGCACGTCAGCATAACATTGTTCTTAACGATGCCACGGGGTTTCATGGGCCCTCTGCCCGAGCCTTTATAATATCTAGAAATATACAAAAGCCCGTAAACTCTTAGAAAGTCTAGAAAGGATTTCTTATAAACCCGAATAGAGCTGTGATTACTTGTATCTAATACGTAACAGCAAGGCTGGTTAATATATCCATCACGGCAGCATTCCAGAATCAATCACGTATATTTATCATCGTATTTAGTGTTGTCGGCACCCGAACCTCGGCTTCTTTAACAATCCCTGTGGAGACTTTCCAGAGTCTGTCCCAGAGATCCTTCTCAGCCTCGGACGTCCTACCATCTTCACCGCTGTCCCAATTATCGAACTTGAGACCAACAACATCACAAGTTGAGATCTGACCCACCAAGAGAAGTGCTCGCCTTGATGTCGATTCCGATTTTGCTATCGATGAAAGACTCAGGCCAACGGCGATCATGGGTCCACTCCACGACATCGGCCAGGGTCTTACTTGTGCCGTCCGGATGATGTATGCTGAAGCATAACTTGCGAGAGATACTGTAAGAAGTCAGTCTTCTCCATTAGCTCATCCTAATCCACACTGACATGCTATCTCACAGACCGACGCTGGGCTTTTCCAGCCGAGGCAGAGCTCAGTTGCCAGACCTATGCAAACTTACATCTTACGGTGTGACGAGCTCTGTATATCGCCAGGGTAAGAACATACTACTGGGGTGGAGATTGCGATCTTTATGAGCAAGGTTATGGAGAATAAGGCCTGATAAAAAGGGTAGGTTTCCGGAACGTATATGCTCACTTGTTTCCTAACGCTGAAATTGTAAGGGTATTGTTGTTTTATTGTTACTCTAGAGGAATCGGAATGCTCTCTAAGAAATCGCCAATCCGCGTCCGAAAACCCGTATCTGCCCACTTCTCAATTGCCCTCAGAGCCTAGCCCTAACCCCGCAGCGCTTCACGATGGGGCGGGATGGGCGAGGCAATCTCTCTTGGGCTCCTGACGGTCGGTCGGTTGTTTCCCCTTCCCGTCCAACCACAGTCCCATACATCTCTACCCCGTGTCTACCCCTCCAGAAAACAGACTTACGGCTATTGAGGGTAGGGGACAAAAATGGCAAGTAGGGTTGGTGATATAAAGCTTATGTAAATGCAGCGTCATACGCAAAAGCTAGTTTCGGGTTTTTTTTGCCCTCGTCGTAAATAGCTATTTTTAGCCGCTGCCCGGCTCGGAATATTTTTAAAACCAAGCAGGGACCTTATGTAGCGCAACACGCTCCAAGCCGTTGAATTTATCCCCGCTCCTGCCTAAGAGCCTCAACTTTGTCCCAACGACATCTACTAACCCGGAACAACGCCAAAAAGAGGGACAAGCGATGTCTTATAACATAGATCTACTTAAGCATGTTAATATGAAACTGAACGTGCTACTTATTATAGACCGATAGCAATTTATACTCTTCGACACCTCATTAAGCTCTCTAATAAACCTATTTTAAAGCAGAGAGTATGCGACTTATTTAAAGTTTTGTGGCTTATACTTGTCCTCGAATGCATGTCAGGCTATATGAATGAATAGTCCTATATTTGTTTTAGTCAGGCGATGCGACAATAGTATCATAGCTGAATGTGTCTTGGGTTACGGGCGTGTATGGGTTGAGTGAAAGTCCCTACTCTAGGCCATCACCTGCCAGCAACATCCAGCTTATAGGGCAGTATGCCCACGATTGAGTAACCTGTATCTAGGCCTAAACCTCAAAACGCTGGCCAGCAGCTTAAGCTCGAAGTTCAAAGGTAATACAGTTGAACCTACAGTTTCTAAGACTATTATTACAGATCCTGTTTATTAAAGCTTAATCCGCAGCAGAACAACAATAACGAAGTTATAAGTCAACACCTGAGGTGATTTGGTCTAGGATTTTCGGAAATGTTCCAAGAGACGCAGGTGTCTCTGTCGTATTGCCATAGGGGAGCTAACCTTAGTATACGAGTAAAGGTCTATTGTGTGCAGGTTAGTGACTACAGTGTTTAGTTGAATGAGAGAAATGGCTCGAGGATGACGACTAGATGCATAGTGTGCTTAATAGTCTATATTGACGTATTAATAAATAAGTGGCTGCCCGTGCGCAGGATGTGTGAAAAGATGATAGAAAAGTTTTGCACAGAAATAATAGAATTTTTGTCGGAGTGTAAGCCGGCGCCGCGGAAATTGAAAAAGAAACAGATAACGATAAATAAATTGTTGGTCAGTCTGCCAGTGCATGAGTATCTATGCTATTGATCACTTTTCAGACTCGAGATTGATTTACTAGTCACGAGCATGCCGCTCCAGGGCAACCACTTGACAAACCGTTAAACAACGGGCTTAGTCACTCATCAGGTTAATTGGGAGACCAATTATGTATCTCCTGCTTATAGCTTTTGCTAAGAACCTAGGTACTATAGAAAGGATATTAGACAGTTCTACTAAACGCCCCCGTGGAGCTGGTGCTCCGGGTGAGGGCTAACATGGCAGGTGTCATATTAGAGCAAAAATGCCTAAAGTTAGAACTACGTCACAAGGCAGATAGATCATAACCTAATTATGTCATGTGTTGTGAGAGGGTCATCTCGGTAGTGAATTGCAGCTGGTAGGATAATATTTCATCCATATTCGGAACCCTTTTTTTATTCTTCCAAAGTCCATTATCGCGGGGGCCAAATTAAGAACTATCTCCACGCCTATTAACTTTCCAATTAATAACGATCCATGATGAGCTGCGTCTTGAGTGAGTCCTTGCAGAGAAACCAACCCTTGTCCTGCAGGTAGGAGATAAAACTGTCGTGCTTCGCCGAGGCTGTCATGCGGCTCTCAGTCTTGAAAGATGCCTCGACGAGGTAGTCGATTTCAGTGCTCGCGCGTCGGCCAATAGGCCAAACCTCAATGTAGAGCCGCATCCCGTCCCACTTGCCAACGGAGCGCTTGGCGCGGACCGGCCCAAATATACGCGACTCTTCCAACATGCGAGTGCCCCAGTGGTTGCCCTGCCAGCCATCGAACTTATCAGGTGCTTCGTCAATTAACATTGCACGCGAGTTTGACTCCTCCGGTTGATCCATCTCGCTGTTCGTAGGGTCGGCCACCTTCTTCTTGCGGCTGATAGAGAGCGTTTGCTTCTGATAGCCCCATTCGACTTGCGCCTCGTACCTCACATCGCTGGCGTCGAAACCATCGTTATTAGCCGTGGTGAGCGCGGCGTCGATGTCGCCGCCCACGATGGTATACCGCTTCTTATACGTCAGCTCCAAACCATCGTCGTTCTCAGTCTTGCGGATGCGTGGGCTCCAGCCGGCGGTATAGGTGTCCTTGCTCTCCGTGTCGAGAAACTGAATACTCTGCTTAGTGATGCTTGGAGGCATATCGAAGGTCGATAGGACGGTGCTCTTAAGTTCCTTTTCGGGGCCGAGAACTGCGGTGGGCTTGAGCAGAAGCTTGACCTCGTACTCGGGCGTCATATTTGGCGCTGCTTGCGTTGAGGGTTCGGCATTGGCAGTCATGGCAAACTGGGGGCGCGGGGAGGGCTGTATGGTATCTGCGTTGACGGGCAAGATTTGGATTAAGCGATAAGGGTGCTGAGCAGCGGTAGATTGCAAGAGCAGACCAAGTACGTGCGGTGGTGGTGGTTATTGAACAAAATGCTAGGAAGCCTTTTACTGAATACGAATAGGGGCAAACGCCGGTCTGTCATTATTACGATTCTTACTTTTCGAGCGTGGGGACAAGACAGTAAAAATGAAATCAGGATGACTTAGTACAAAGTTCATTGTTCTATATTTAGGTTATATAAGGATGTAGAAAAGGTAACCATAGCATAATACGAACAATTCGAAGATGCGATAGCGGTAAGAGGTTCATGTTTGGAGCGTAAGTTCTTATTTTAGACTTGCGGATAGATTTAAAATGCACACTGTAGCTCGACTGTAGCGCAGCAATCTGGCAGAGCCATAGAAATTAAGTTCTAGGTGACCGTGCTCATCGTCATGCTGCTGCTCTCAAAACATTTTATTCACTTGATTTGGAGACACTTAAAGTTTTGGCCATTATCCCCTCAAACTCATGAAGGAAGGGGAATATCGGCAGTTGAGCGAGGGTCTGGTCGTAGAATCTTATTGCTGTTAGTGGTGAATTTAAGTGGATTTACGGATTGAAGGGAGTAGAGTGATAGGATTAGGAGGGATGGAGAGAAGTCGATGTGAAAGCGAAATCGTATAGAAGGTTGTGTCGTTTCGCCTTATGACGGCATGTCCTAGGATCAGTGGCTGGCCCGAAGTTGTGGGCAAGCAGGGCGGCCGCAATACAGATGCAGGATCATCTACATCCTGAGGAGAAGGGATCACATGGTTTCGATGGAGCCATATGAGTAAGGGTATCATGCCAGGCCCAAGTAGAACTATGCAGCCAAAACAACCCCAGGTAAGCAAGTTGTGCAGGCACCGCCTTTGACGTGTAACTAGCTAAGAATATGAAAGCCGAAGAGCATTAAATGTTTATATAGACTTAAAATGAGAAGTACGTCGACCACCTAGCTACATTTGGACCTATCTTAATCAAGAGGGGATGTGAAGCGGTACAACCTGATGATATCGAAGTACAAGTTGAGGGCTGTGACTGACTTCCTCACTATGCTCGTATTTGCTAACAACGGTTGCGATTACGTCGGCCATTTTTGCGCCAGGACTGCATCTTTGATTCTAATGGCATTAGATAATGAAATAGCACAAACATAGCAGCAGTACCATTACTGCTCCTCGACCTCTTCTGCGACTAAATTAGAGCCCTCGATTACGAGCGAGAGGCACACTCTGTCTCTCCGCACAGACGTCGCTTGGGGGCGGTGCAACAATACACATTAACTCGTCAGGATAGATGGTGTAATCACTCTATTACAGCTGTGTTCCAATGCCGGATGTAACGTTGACGCTTCCCAAATGCCGAAACCCTGCAGCGGAAGATAAATAAGCTTGCTCTGGCTTACTTGTGATGATCCTTAAATGACTAAAGGTTTCGTCACTAATACGGATGACAGCCGTTGACAAACGGACGTTACCAGTAAGTCTGATACCTAATTGATCTTAAGGATACAACTGGTCCTCAAGTCTTATTTAGCCCTACTCCAAAAAGCACCGTATCATAATCTTTTTAGATAGCCTAACTCTGGCTCCTTATTTACGAGTAGAATCGCAACGAAATTAGAAGGTTGTTTTGATTAATAGCCAAGAGTGCGTATATATTCTGAAGCATCTCAACCGGTACCTGTTTCACATCTAAGCTTTATTCTTGAAGCTCCTCGGAAATGGGAATGTAGCAGCCTAGACAAGGCCAAAAGCCATCGGACTATCTAACAGCACCTTGGTACATAATATCAGCCAAGAGTTCGTATTAAGCCCGGCGGGTCATTAATAATGTTACGAGGAGGCGTACAGTTCGAGTCCAATAAATTGAAGTTTAAATAATGTTGCCATCCAACTAGTTGTCGAGGAGTAGCCCGACATGTAGCATCAGTCACAACCTTCGTGCAGGTGCTACTGTCGCCTCTGGCTACCTGGTATGATACTTGGGACATTCATCATGTGCTGGTCATTTTAGTTCCCCCCATGTCTTCACATGAAGGCCTCGAGGCTTAGCACACACAGATCATAATTGAGTACTCTCGTTTTACTTTCGGGATGATTTTGTGAGTCTGTAATTACGTAAAAAGTCTTACGTGACGCCGTGGAATTGTCGCTGGCGCCACTCCTAGCATTGTGGTGTCTTGGCAAGCAACAATGCAGAAGGGGGTTTCCCATGTCTTGCTCTGAAGTTCATCCAACCATCTTTACTTTAATCCAGTTAGACTCATTTAAATACCAGAAAACTATAAGAAGCGCGGTAACCCATATTCCTTTCCTCTACTCTTAACTTATCAACCGCAATAATCACAGTTAACAACCAACACAGATCAAAGCTTACTTAATTCCTATTCTTTCAGGTCTTTCCTAGCCCACCAACCATCAGTCAAAACCTCCATAATGGATACCCAACACATCAGCCTGCCAGGTCAGTGGGTCGTCATTGTCAAACCCTACCTGACGGCCGAGGTAATGCAGAGAGAGCATTTGTTGAAGTTGGATAACATGACGGAGGACAACAATATTCCCTTTAATGTGCAGGTCGGTCAGAAGTTCGACTTACCCGAGTTAAAAGGCTACTCTGCCAGGTTCGATGACGACACCAAAGCTGAGTTAGAGAGGATGCCCGAGGTATGTTAATAAGAGAACCGCAACCAGTTCTCTAGTAGATGATTTTAGTAGTGTTGATTGCTCATTCCTGCATACTCTAGGTCCTTAGCATCGAGCCAGAGCAGCTCTACAGCCGCTGTCAGCTTCAAACTGATGCACCATGGGGTTTGGGAAGGATTTCAGCACGCGCCACGCTTGGCGCCCCTCCTTACCAATACAGATATAGGGATGACGCAGCCGGCGCTGGCACAGTCGCGTACGTCATCGACACTGGCATTAACGATAGACATGTCGAATTTGAGGGCCGAGCTATCAAGGGACCCATATTCGTATCTGATGGTTCTGCAAGTCCCGAGGACATACTTGGCCACGGCACTCATGTCGCGGGCACAATTGCAAGCAGGGCATACGGTGTGGCCAAGAAAGCAAACGTCGTAGGCGTCAAAGTGTTCAGCGATAGAACGGGTTTTGCGCAGACTAGTGACATCATCAAGGCGCTTAATTGGGTCGTTGACAATGTCAATGTGCGTGGCATCAAAGGCCGCGCAGTGGTGAACATGAGTCTGGGAGGCGGGCCCAGTCCCGCTTTGGATGGCGCCGTTGCGTCCACTGTCCGTCATGGAGTGGTAGTCTGTGTTGCTGCCGGAAATCGGCGTGATGTAAGTTTGCTGAAGACGATAGGATGATCTGTTTGCTAACCGGAGACCAGCTGCAGGCTGAGGCCATGTCTCCTGCTCGCGAGCCGCTTGCCATCACTGTGGGTGCATCAGATAGGAATGATGCGTTTGCCAACTTCTCAAGCTTCGGAAAGAGTACGTGATTAACGAGCTCTCAAGGCTGAGCGTTGTATAAAAACTTCGTTGTTGCTAACAGAGCGACATAGTGGTCGACATTGTTGGTCCTGGCGTCGATATTCTCTCTTGCTGGATTGGTGGCCCCGACCCCCTAAGAGCAACAAAGGAAATCAGTGGGACGTCTATGGGCAAGTACTTCGTTGAAACCTGGAAAACAGTAACCATGAAGCTAACTAGCTTGCAATGCAGCGACTCCACATGTGGCTGGCGTTGCTTGCTGCCTTCTGAGTGATGCCACTTGGCAGGGCCGCGACTCTTCCGAGGTGATGTCAAAGATTCTCATTCTTGCCGATAAAGGCGACATCACTGGAATTGGTCCTGGAAGTGCCAAAGACAGGACAATCAACGCGATAGTACATAATACTACTAATTTTTTGGATGTTTAGGTTGAAATATTGGAGCACTTCTTTGAAGTTTTCTGTGTAAGTCGGGACAGATTGGAAGTACTGGGTGTTATTCTCTACACTATTCAACTACGATGGACAGCGATAATGGATAACTGTCGACGAGATTGGGATCCTGGAGAAACCAAGGGGTACACAATGCTTTACATCCAAAGATAGAGCAGCGGGTTATATAACCCAGACACTTACGCGATTAAAATGAACACTAGCCGGACGCTCAACGCCTTCACCACACCTTTTGCGCCGTGATCAGGATTTTTGTGCCACATTAAGCCACAACTCAAGCCACACATGTCCTCGACTCTTTGGCGAACGGATGACGAGCTGCAAGCATATCTCTTTTCAGATCGCCCCGAGGTTTATACGACGCAGTCTTAAGAGAGGGTGAGTACTTAGAGTGATATCCGACAGGTGGCATAATCTGTTTCGCGGGTTCTACCCGAAAATGTTTTTGGGCATAATTACAGAGGCAGCCGTTAAAAGTTTTATCCAGAGGCAAAACGTACTAGTAGCCACGGCCCCTATCGGTACCTCAAGATACAAAGACATTTTCCAATTTAGCAGGCTTACTACTATAATATAGTAGCCAATCCCAATTACAGTGATTAAGTACCTGCTAATATCGCATAACTTATAGGTACTTTAGGGGTCAGAAGATCTGTATTAATGTACCGAAGTACCCTGCTAGCTTCTGATTGGTTATAAGCCCGGCTTGCTTATGTCATCAGGATAAGACCTTCGACAGCTGCCTCTGTAGATGCCCCGCATTTTTGTGACCAACTTCAAGGTGGAGCCTCGAAGTTGGCGCGGACCTCACACTAACCAACGGTTAACCTGTTCCCACTTCTGCCCATTTTCCAGCATTTAAGGCCGGCTGAGCAGATCAGAATACCAGATTAAGCGCTAACAGTATGGGGTAGACCCCGGCGAGACAGTGAAACCGCAAGACGGCTGGGCATAATCGTACGTGTTACAAGGCGCAGAGCTTTGATTGGGCTGCAGCAGGTGTGCCTTTAGCGCCCAGTCACGGAGAAAGCGCTTCATGAGCCAATCAATATTTGCAGACAGCGCCTCCACCACCATATGCTTGTTGAGTGCCAAAGCTCCCAACGAGACAGAGAGACAATTAGCACGGAATACGAAAAAAAGAAATAACCATTTTCACTTCATTTCAATTCTTCCTTCCCCGCCATCTTAGCAGCCCTCAACCTAGCCCATCAAGAAGGAAACTACCTCACAGCACCTCAATAATGCTCTGTTCCAAGTGCAAGGGTTGCCTCCAGACGGAAGCTTGCTTGACCACTGCCCAGGCATCTCACTCTTTAGCACATCACCAGACGTACCAGAGTCTGGAGCAAGCTATTGACGCGGGATGTTATATCTGCAATCGTTTCTGGGAGGCCCTGAATGCCCAAGAGCATGTGCTTCTCTCTAGCACTGTGGGCGAAGGAGTAGAGCCATCAGGTGCATATTGCTCCATTGAATCAGTTCAACACTATCTCACAAGTACTTCTCTGGATGATGGGAAGTCTTATGGTCACCCTGGCTGCTACCTTCTACAGGTTGCATACAACAAGCCTGCCATCACAACCTGCTTCAGAGCGAGCTTTCTTCTTGAACCTGTCGAGTGTCAGTGGCTGCGCACCTCTTTTAGAATTGACTCCAAACCTAATGACACCGTAGGTGCAAATACAAACCTCGCACGCCAGAGCCTTGCCCAAAGCACACAATCCCCAGGGACATTATCTTTGGCCAAGGATTGGGTCAGAGAATGTACCGCGCATCATGAACGATGCAAAAGGCCCGTCGGCGAGAAGCCATGGTACCCGACACGCCTGCTCTTCTTCGACCTCCCTGAGGCATCAATAGTCCGCTTGCTGGAGACGAATCAAATAACTCCTGTTGGACAATACATGACACTCACTCATCGCTGGGGACCTGTTGACCATATAATATTAACAAAAGAAACATATCCACAGCTGCTCGAAGGCCTTCCCTTATCTACCTTACCCCAACTCTTCCGGGATGCCGTTTCTATCTGTCGCCATTTGGGCGTAGGATATATTTGGATTGATTCTCTCTGCATCTTCCAGGGCAACGATAACATTGGAGATTGGCAGCATGAGGCTTTGCTTATGAAGAATGTGTACTCAAATTCATTTTGCAACATCTCGGCGGCCGATACCCCCAATTGCTCTCAATCGATTTTCAACAGCAGAGATCCCCGTTTGCTTAACCCCCAAGTGGTAGAGCTGACCCTGTGTGGGGAGGGCAGCTCAAAGATTACAGAGCGTTTTGTCCTTTCAGATTATAGCTTCTGGAAATCGGAGGTCTCAAACGCCCTTGTGAACAAAAGAGGTTGGGTTCTTCAGGAGCGCTTCCTAGCCCCTCGCATCCTTCACTTTAGCAAGCGACAACTCATCTGGGAGTGCTGCGAGAAAGACGCTGCGGAAGTCTATCCTGATGGGCTGCCGCTTGCCCTCTCGACATCATCGGACGCGAGATTTAAACAGATGGATTCATCCGACTATACTGGTCGAGTGGACCGGTACAGGTATCGCGAGGCTGACGGTAATTCCGCTCCTCATTTGCTGTGGCTTCGCATTGTGGAACTGTATACAGCTTCTGCTCTCATAGTTCCCAGCGATAAGCTCATTGCGTGTTCCGGTATTGCCAAAAGGGTGGCCGAGATCGTGCAGGACGATTACGTTGCTGGTATGTGGCGTCGGTATCTAGAAGGCGAATTGCTGTGGATGGTACAGGGCAATCATCAGCCCGGACGTTGGACGCGACCTAGAGAATATCGTGCTCCCAGTTGGTCTTGGGCTTCAATTGATGGCCCGATCACTCCCGGCGAGCCACGAATTCAAGATTCGTTGATTACGGTTGAAGACTACCACCTTGATTACTGGACAAGCGATAAGACTGCTGCAATTCGTGGTGGTTGGCTACGCCTTCGTGGAGTCCTCAAGAAGACAACTTTAGCACGCAAAAGCTCTACGCCGGGCGGAGGCTACCATTGGGACATGATGTTAGATAATGAAAGGGTCAATGTCCTGGAGGATGCATCGCCGGGCAACACTGAGCCGCGAGTGATGCTTGATATTCTCCAGGAAGACTTTAAGGAAGAAACCACCAAAGGATTGTTGTTCTCTATGTGTGCTAGGTCGAAAACTGGGGATGGAAGAGGTATGTACATACTGCTGTTCAAGATGGTTGAAGGAGAGACGGGAATCTTTCGCCGTATCGGCCTTGCCTATGCCTGGAGTGAGAAGGTGAAGGAAAGGATCCTAGCGAGTAGCGCGAGAGAGCCGCAATTACCATGTCTTGAGTATCGAGATGGATTGCATTCTATATGCATCATCTAGAGCACGTTAAAGGTATGAGGCACGGAAATACTAAGATATCTCATGCCTGCAATGAAGTGACAACTTCCCCAAGCCATTTCCTTTTTGCATCAGAAGACCTTGGCTTATGCTTTGCTTTATTAGCATAATAATAATTCAGATTTGCAGAACGTAGGGGATTAGCCCAAACAGAAAATACAGCGAACAGGGCATTGAAGAAACTAATTGTGAACAGAACTGCAATGGTCGAACGCTAAAGATATCGATCTCGCCGTCGATAACTCTCGGGATGGTCTTCGTCTCTGGCAAGCCATGACCAATGTGAGCCCCCCTTGGTAGTTTTGGAGTTGCGAATTTGAGAAAAAGGTTAATGATCTGGGATGAAGGGCCAGCACCGAGATGCTTTGACCAAATATGGCCAACTCATCCGTGAGAATCAGGAGCAGCTTCACGGGCTGGAGGCTATTCTCTTCGGGAAAGATGCTGGTTTCTACAATTTAGAGATCGACGCGGCTGCTGACTTGTTCACTTGTGAGAATAGTTCCCATTCGCAAGGATTAACTCGATGCTAAGACTATGTCTTGTAGATAACGCCAACATGATTGATAAATTCCAGACCGAGCTCATAGCCGCGAAAGATGATAGTCTTCAAGTACGACACCCATTGCCCTTCCTTTCCATTTCTTTCTAGCTCACCAAACTTGCAGTATATAATACGCCAGCCCTGGGGCATTTGTGCTGGTATCTGTCCCTTCAACGGAGTTATCATAACCCTCGCGATGAAGGCGGCCCCAGGACTCGCCTGCGGAAACTCCATCATCATCAAAACAAGCAAGCTAAACCCCTTCTGAACCCTATTCATGGTATCTCTAGCAACCCAAGTCGGAATCCCACCCGGCACTCTCAACTGCCTTATTGGTGGCGCCGACGTCGACGAGGCGTTGTCATCACATATGGACATCAGCAAAATCAGCTTCACCGGTAGCATTAAGGTCGGCAAGTTGATCCAAGTAGCGGCGGCAAATTCCAACCTCAAGAGCGCTACTCTAGAGCTTGGAGGGAAGTCCCCGCTGATCGTTTTCCCTGACGCTGATCTGGAGAGGGCTCTCCAGCCTGCGACGATGTTCCTCCTGACGAGCGGCCAGGGATGTGCTTCACCCACTAGGCTGTACGTGCACGAGTCCATCGCGAACGAGCTCATTGCAAAACTCAAGGATATAGTTGAAGAGCATGGCCGGAACCTCGGTAGGGACCTGACTCTCCCGAGCACTTCGTCGTCGCCGCTGTATCATCAGCGCCAGAAAGAAGTTTTCTTGTCGTACATCCAGACTGGAATAAAGGAACAACCCTTCTCACTGGTGGCAAGCCCATCGGGGCCAAGGGCTGCTATGTCGAACCAACCATCTTCGTAGATCCGCACCCAGACGCCAAGGTCCTCAGGGAAGAAATCTTTGGGCCGGTTCTGGTCGTCGTTTGGTTCTCCACTGAGGACGAGGTCATCAGGCTAGCAAATGACAACGAATTTGGTCTAGCTCCCTACGTCTGGACCGCGGATTTAAGCCGAGCTCTACGATTATCGCAGAAGCTTGAGGCTGGGACTGTCAGCGTGAATGGGGCTGGTGGTTTGCTGCCGAATGTTCCTAGGGGAAGATGGATGCGTAGGTTCTTTCAGCTCTTCTATCTTGTAATATATGATAATTATGATGATATAGAGAGCGTCCAAGGGACTGAGAACGGCAAAGAGGCTATGCTTGATTGGACACAGTTAAAGTCAGTAGCCATCAAGGGGTAAGTGAGTATGAGATGGATTAGAAGTATGAGAATGGTCTTTTGTTTTCTGAGGATAGCACTTGTTTTAGTAGAAGAGGTAATCTTTATGTCGCAGGATCTAGTTGCCACCAGAACTATCTAGCTTATAACCTTAATCTTATAATATCTTAATTAAGGAATTAGTATAGTAATTAGGAAGTTTATCTTATATTATAAATAAAACTCTTCTATAAATTTATTTTTGATTAAAGCATACCTATAGTCTTTTATGTTTAACTATGTAATAAGTTATTTATCTTTCTTAGTATAACGTGGTTGATAAGCGAGCGCTCCAGACAAGCGAGCCCTCCACTACCCTATACACCTTAAAATCTAGATCTTAAAAGCTTATAAAAAGCTCAAACTAAGCCTTAAATAGCTATAAATTTAATAGCTTATATATAAGTCTTAAATTAAGTTATGGTATTTTTTTAGATTTTTAAAAAAATCCTATATAGCTATAAACTTTAATATCTATTTACACTATAAAATACACTGTATTTTAAGGTTTTCTCTATAATATAAAATAGCTAAAAATATTTAAAAAAATATAATTTAATAAAGCTAAATATACTATTTTATAAAATACTTTTATTAGATTTCTAGCTATTTTATTTAAGGTTTAAATCCCTTTAGGGTAAGCTATTTCTAGCTGTATAGTACAGTGGAGCGCTTGCTTATCTGGAGCGCTCGCTTATTAACCACGTTATAAGATTTATAATACTTATTATTTTATAATATAGCTACTATAGCTTATATATCTTTAATTTAAGCCCTTCTAGGCAGTGTGTTTAAGATCTTTGATTAGTTAGTTTATTGATCCTGCACGGTGGCATAAAGAAACAGCACCGTGGCTAGAAGCGTGGCCCTAAGCCACCTGTCAGACATTACGTGTATTCGGTTCATTGATGTGAATTGGTGTATTCATGTTGTGTTCTGTTGAAATCTACCCCTTAGAGGTTTTACCATTTCGG